>NC_064306.1:3927266-4230288 GCF_023373825.1 Bactrocera dorsalis
TACGTACATATGTATGTTTGTTTGCACTAATGTAAGAATTGTGTCACATGTCATTGTTGTAATCTTTAAAAAATGTATAAGTATTGCATCATCTTTAAAAATACCAATGCTTTATACCTAAAGTTACAATCGAGATTGAAGTCTGTTTGACTGTGTTTTCGGAAACTAATAATTTTCAGTTAAAATTTGTCTTATTGTTTTTAATTGTGGCCCAAAATTGTGTTTAAGTGGTTGAAAATTAGCTTGCAACATCTTTTTACTATTGGAGAGTTTGGAGACTTTTATGGAGAATTTAGTTTTTCGTTCACATTGTTTCACAAGTCCTGCCTAATGCATAATATTTGACTGAGATGTGTTTTTGCGTAGTGTAGAGTTTGAAATCTTTATTTTAAGCTGCGTTGTTGTTAAAAAAATATGATATAATGCTGTGGAGTGCATAAAATTTCACTTACCAAACATTTTTTTATGTGGAGAGTTTGGAGAGTTTTCGAAAATCACACATTTCAACTTCCTTTTTTATGTGAGGAGTGTATAAAATCGCTTATAAAACATTTTTGTATGTAAAGAGTTTGGAGAGTTTTCGAAATCTGTCATATTAAAACTCTTTTTTTGGTGAGAAGTGCATAAAATCGCTTATAAAACATTTTTTATGTCGAAATGCGTCAAATTCAAGTTCTTTTGTAGGCGATGGTTACAAATAAGAAAGCTGTTTGTTTTAGAGTTGTTTTACAAAGTGTAGAGTTGCTAAAAAATTAATTTAAAGCACAATTTTGTTTTTGCTGGTGTGTATAAAATACTTCGTGCCGCATAAAGCTGAAATTCTAGTGCATATGCAGCTGCCAGTATTCTCAGAATTTTCGTTTCTGGCAATATGTACGCGTGCTAGTTGCTATTTATACTTTCAATTTAAAAGCAGATGCAAAAATGCTGTAGCAAGCATTGCAGCTTGTTGCAACTTGTTGGCGCATTCCTGGAAACTGTCTAGGCTTACCGCTGCAATTCACTTTTGTTGCATAAACTTATTCCCTGGAATTTTTTTGCATTGCACTCATTTTCAGCAACTTGCTTGTTTTTCAAAGAGTCACTCAGTTAAGTCATTATGTGACTTGCTTTTTTATATAAAGGACTGCTTTTGTATTTTCGATTGTATATATGTACGTACATACAAATACATATGTATGTGTGTATAAGCGTTAGTATATGCATATAGAATTATTTGTCAGAAGTTTTTGCGGTTTCATGTGACCGGCTTAATTGCTTACATATCATATTAGAGTGCAGTAAATTTAAATAAATTTCCAGCGAATCAATTTTGGCTGACCGCCTTTAATGACTCTACTCATATAGATATATATAATCTTATTTGCCATTAAAATTGATGAACGCATGCGTGCAACACACTTGCGCACTTGAAACGCGTCATTTGCTGCGACAGCGGTGCAGGCGCGCGCGGTAACTGATCGCACCAAATTGGCGCGTTCGCAGTTTGTAAACAAGCAGGCCACACAACTACTAAATTAAAATAAAAACAACACCACTTATGAGTAATGCGCAAAGAAATTACGCGCTTACTGTGGCTTCAATTAAATCTGAAATCTACGGATCATGCGATCTGTCAACGCGATCACGCACGCCCACCTGGTGAATGCGCTCAGCACATTTCGTGGCGAGAGCGTAGCGCAGCGCGCTCTTCTGCATTTGCAGCTAACCCTTGTGGGTGGGCGCTCAGCGTTCGAGTGAAGGCGCGTTGCTGAGAGCGCAATGCGCGCGCTCACCTGCACTTGTTTACTCAAAAGTTCCAAATCACGTCCATGATATGCTTCATAATTTGTTGACTCACCGCACTCATTTGTTGAGCGCATACCAACTCATGTGTTAGTAGAGCGCTAACACAAACGCCAGCCGGCAAACGAACGCGCATACACCAAGCGCACAGCAAAAAGCGTCTCAAACAAAACAAAGCTATACATATATCGAGCTGCCAGCCGCTCATCACCTCCGTTAACGCTCATCAGTAACACCTCGGTACGCGCGCTTCACCAATTCTGCAAGTCTCAAGAACGCCATCAACAACAAAGCCGTTCGCTTATCGCAGCGCGTCGATCGCCTTGCATGGCGCGGCGCGGCATTTGCTTAAAAAGTATAGAATACAACGGCGTACGTTTCATTTGCGTTAAGACAGCGCGTTCGTACAGAACGTACACTCTGTAAAAATAAGCCATAAAATTCCGTATAAACAAAACAGACAACGAGATCGCGTCGTACGTGTCACAAGTGTGTGTGTGTCTATATAATATCGTTTGTTGATCGTTTTATTTTTTGGAAGTGTATAAATTTTCAAAAACGTTGGAAATGCACAATTTGTGCGGTTCGTAAGCTTCTAAAAGTTTTGAAATCTCATGTATATATATTCATTGAATATATGTGTCTTGCCATAAAAGGTACGAGCCGTAAAAAGAGATCGATCGAAGATCGCTATTGATTGACTGATCGTGCGAGCGTTGAGCGTGTGTTTATGTGATCGGAATTGGAAATTGGAATTTTTCAACATTTTTCAACGTACATTTAATATCGTTGGAAAACCAAAAACGGCGTCCACTCGAAGTTGAACAGGTTTATAAACATACAGACATACTTACAGTTGTTTTTTTTTTATAAAAATATATCTACATATATGTATTCTGTAATTCTCTCAAATAATTTGCGCACGCACAACACTTAAAAGTTCCTTAATTTTATGCACAACTGTGCTTAAAGTAATCACACAGCTAATAATAAAAAATAAATAACTAAGTAATAAACAGCAACAAAATCAGCGAACGCCGAATGACTCCAACTACAAACATCGCAAATAAAATTGTAAATTGTAAGTTCGTGTAAGCTGCGGCAGCGACATACTACATGAAAAATGCATTCATTATATCTTAACGAGCATTTATTTGATGCACAAACGAGCACCGGTCTTGACCACAACACCGAACGTAACAGTACGCCAGTGTCCGTTGTGGCGGCAAAGAATACGCAACTTTGCGTGAAAGCGCATAAACCGATTGAAAAGAAATTGCTGCTTGCTTTGAAAAAGTTCATCAAGTGAAGGACTACACGCCAGTGTATAAGCGAGCCGAGACTAGCCGAGAACAAAGAACGACACTGAAAAGTGAAAGTTAAGGAAGTTGTGCTAGAGAAAACGAACAAAACGTTATTTTTTTTAGCGAAAAAAACGTGTGAAAAGTACAATTTTAGTTTGTGTGCAAAGTGTTCCACAAGTTCAATAGAGTGTTTGAGCTAGTAAAACTTCAATAAAATTATTTTGTTAAAACTGAAAGTGTAGTGAAAAGGTGTGAGAAACAGGAAATATATTGTGTGTGACAATAAGTGTGGAAATTAGTGGAGAAAAATAACTGTAAACTGTGATAAATAATTGCATAAGCGATTTTAGCAAAGCGAGCCTATTTTTGCTGAATATTGTAGAACAAATAAAAACAAAGCTCAAAACAATATTTAACTGGCAAGCAGATGTGCTAATAACTGTAACTGTAATTAACAGAGATTTAACGGTTGACTTAACGCAAAAGCAAAAACATAATTTTGCTGTAATTTTCAAAGCAAAAAAATAAATAATAATAAAGAAATAAATAAATTAAGAAACTGAAAATTAAAATCCAGTTATATATATCAATATATATCAATTTTAATTTACAACAATAAGCAAAACCAGCTCAAAAATTTTTTTGAAAATTTTTTTCGAAAACTCTAAAATTTCTAAAATTTCCAAAATACCAAAAATAAAAACAAGAAAATTTTAAATTTTTGTGCCACAAAACACAAAATATACGCAAACAGTATTAAGTATTAGAAGTCTACTAAAAAGTCTCCTTCACCTAAAAACAAAAACAAAAACACCAAAATGATCTTCAACAAATACATCGAAAAACTCTCCAACTCCTTTGGCGGCACCTCCACCGCCAAGCAGCCACAACCGAAACCAAATCTACACATCAACGATTACAACAACACGCGCAACATTGAATACGAAAAGGCCATGGCAGCTTCTTACATTAATGGTGGCCACTATCATCATTATGAGAAGCAATATGTTGCGTCCAAAAAGAAGAAACCGAATAAAAGCCAACAACAGCAACACCAACACCATCGTGATTTTCTAAGCAACGATGAATTGGCCACGATAAATAACAGCAAGAGCAACAGCAGCAGCTGCAATAGCAGCAAAAGCGGCAGCAGTGGCAGCAACTCTCATCATCACAACAACAGCAATGAAAATAAAAGTCATAGCCACAGTGGTAACTACTTAAAGGTGCCTGAATCCTCGTGCATGCGCCTCAACGCCAAAGATATACCCGCCTTACGCATAACCACCACAGATTTGCAGATTGATTTGCAAACGCGTGAAGTGGATGCTGGCGATCTGTTGCCAACAGCGGTGCATTACTATGAGGGCGATATCTATCGTACGCCACTCTCATCGCTGAATCCTTCACCCGCCTCGTCGTATACAACTTCGCTGTCGACCGAGTCGTTGGCTGGCGCCTGCAGCCCGTGCTCGTCGATGTCGGCTGCTTCGACGCCTACCTCGCTGTCGACGTCGCCGCCGCGGTTTCACAGCCGTCCGCCATCGCTGCGTTTGTCGAAGGAGCTGGCAGGGATATACTGCAAGATGCTGCACTTTCCGTGGGTATTTTTTTTAGCTATTTGTATATTATAAATTCGTATAATATAATATTTTTGTAGATATTCTGGTGATATTCTAGTTAATATTTTCTAATTTTTGTGTAGTGTTTGGTTACAGTGTGTTTGAAACTCCCTAAATTTCTTAATTTTTTTTTTTGGTAAAGTGGCTATTTTGTAGACTTTTGTAAAATGTGTACACTTTCACTAATTATCCTTTTAGAGGTGTTAACTTATTTTTCTAGTGTATTAATTATATATTTTCGCTGAAGAGCCAAGTGGAGAGTTTGGAGACTTTTCCAAAATGTGCATACTTTCATTAATTAATTTTTTAGCGTTGATAACTTATTTTTTTAAATATTATTTATATATATTCGCTGAAGAGCCAAGTGGAGAGTTTGGAGACTTTTCTAAAATGTGTATACTTTCACTTTCAAACTATTTATTGATCGCTAATTTAGTATTATGTAGTGTTCATTAGTTATATACGCTGAATATACCATTTGGAGACTTTTTAAAATGTATGCGAAATACAACGCAAATTATTTCATTTCATCACTTTGCTATTTTTTTTATTTTTCTTAATAAAAACTGTATACTTTCCTGTGTGGGTTCAAAAAACTTCCTTTCTACTTTTGTAGTTTTCCTAACAGCATTTTATTTAAAAATATAACTTTCACAAAATCCCCGTCAAAAGCAATTACAATACAATACACATCGTCTTACTTCGGAGAATCCGTCACACTCTTTTCCTTTCCGCTTACATGACGCTGTAGCCTAATTATATACACGAAAGCGCATCACTGTGCTGACTTTATTTAAAATTATCATCGCTTTGATTGTTCTGCCTCTTCTTTTTAAGCCACACACCACCTATAACGGTAATTTATATTTAATTTTCACGCTCATTGACGTAAGTGATTTACATGGAGCGCATTGAGTGGGTAACCGTTACAAGCAGAGGTCACACAAATCGTTAAGTTGCCAAAAATATGTTACACTTTAATAACTTATTTCGCAAACGACTCAGAAATTAACATACCAGCACATTCATACATACGTACAGGCTTTGAGCTTACCAGACTGCGTATATTTTTAAAGGTCTGTATGTTTACATGTGCGTGGTGGACAATGTTTTGTAATATTTTCTGCGCAAATGTTAAAAATAAATTATTTGCGCTCACGTTTAACAAGTCCACACAGCTACACACATACAAATGTATACAATATCGGTATGTTATACTTAATAAAAAGGGCTTAAAATGCGGTGGCCGAGTAATAATAATAAAAAGTAACGACACCAACGCGCATCGCAGAATAATAATAACAACAACACAGTGTTTTGCATTGTGTGGCGACGCTTGTTTGTTTTTTCTTCTTCTCATTCAATTTAATTGCGATGCTGATTGAAAATGCGTGGCACTAGTGTCGGTACAGATAATTAGCGAGTTGGATGAATTGAATTTACTCACATGACATTTTTTTGCAGGTTCGTTATTTGTTTTTTTGGTGGACGATGAAGAGAGGTGGTCATAAATTTACAGAAAATATTAAGATGAATTTATTATGGAGTTTGCGCAAAAAATATATATAATTTCAATATTTGCTTATCGTTGAAAGTTTAAAATTTTTCAAAAATTCTTATTTTACTATTTTTAAGCCATAACTTCAATATTTGCTTATCGTTGAAAGTTTAAAATTTTTCAAAAATTCTTATTTTACTATTTTTAAGCCATAACAAGTAACGCAAACTAATTTTGAAATGTTTTTGTTGGTGTGTAGAGTTTGGAGACTTTTTAAAAATTTGTATAAAGCATAATTTAGTGTTAAAAATAGCTTCCTACCATGTTTATCTTTTTCTCCAATGACATTTAACGAAGTCTACAATTTGTAGAGTTTAGCAATGGGTTATTAAAATACTAAAGCATTGTTTGGGTGATAAAAATAGCTTCCAAACATGTTTGTCGTTTTCAATAATGACTTTTAACGAAGTCTACAATTTGTAGAGTTTAACAAAAGCTTATACAAAAACAAAAAATTTATTTCGAAGTATATAGAAAACCACTTAATACTATTTTTACGCTTTTAATGTTCGCGTAGGCTGTGTAGTGTTAATAGAGTTGAGTTTCCTACAAAATAGGAAATCGAGTATTTTTGCTAGATTTACTCAGCATTTTTATTATGTAATTATTTATGTATATTTGCTTTAACTTATTTTCCAATCACAACTATCCTATTGTCATACAAGTTTTAGTTTACGAGCTTGTCGCTAAATTATTAAAATCACTCTCTAGCACTTTACGTTTTACCCAACCACAGAATTGTGCTACACGTGACTACTTACGATATTTTCTTGTATTATATAAAGTGTCATAAAATTCCCAACGTGTTTTCTTATTATTATATTGTGACTACCTCTCAGCACTGACCCTTCTACAACATTGTTTTAGCGAAAAAAAGAAGTGAAAAGAGCGACGCCCATGCAAGTTAAAAAACGTACTCGCATACATACACATACATACAAGTATGTATACACATATCTCTATAAATATGGGTAGGTGAACGCACGTGCGTTTAACTGATGTTGTGACAGCTTTGATGATTTTGTTTTTGTATTTGCTTTTCTCTTCTCAATTTATTTTTATTTGTTTAGCATTTGAGTGCTACTTTATAGTCAGCACATTTTTTTCTCACACAACACTTACATAATTATTTACATTTCTCCATAAAAATTATAGCAATTTCATTGACGATTATAAATAATTGTGATTTGGCGTTGCGCTGCCGCTTTTGCTTACTTCTACTTCCTTCAAACGATTAACTAATCTTCTATTATTTCAATGTCTTTTTTTTTTGATTTGTTTTGAAATTAAGTCAAAACTTCGCATTACAAGGTAGTTTGTTAGTTAATTCGAAAAATTTCGCTATTTCGACGACATTTCTGCGCCGTCTCCAGCGCTTAATGTGCGCAAGGCATTCACATTGCCTATATTTAATGGGCGCAATCAGTGCTGTGTGCATTTTTCGCAAGTGTCAACTGATTTTCTGTAATTGTAGCAATTGCGACTAACACATATGCGCACAAACCGCAAATGTGCGGCAATTACGTTAATCATACGCCCCGTGGTGTTTGCTAATATTTGCATTTAGGCGTTCAAATGATATGCTATTGCGGCAAAGAAGTGCTGCTGTTAGAAATTACTTAACAATTAGTTGACGTAATGACATTTATAAATAGAAGTAAACAATAAATGATTTAATTTCAAGTAATTGGCGTGTATTTGAAAAACTAGAAAACCAAAAATGGCAGAAATTTTAATGAAAAATTTAGGAATGATGTTTAGTTTATTTTGAACGTAATTAGGCTATAAATACAGGAAAAAAACTTTTTGGAGAGTTTTTGAAATTTACATGAATAAAGTGTAGACTTTTAAAAATTTTTCGTAATGTGATGTGCGATTATATCTACTGTTCCCATTATGCAATATAGTGTGTAGAGTTTCAAAAAACTTGTCGAAAAGAATGAAAACTGATCAAAACAGACCATTTTACCGGCTAAAAAAATAAAAAGTGTGAAATGTAACAATTAGTAGTTTCAAAACAATAAATGGTAGGTATTTTGGAGAGTTTCAAATCTTTTTTAAAAATATATAACTCTAAATTGAAAGGAATTAAATCATGTAAGATTACTTTTTAGTGTGATAATTAGTGTTTTTGAAAAGTGGAGAGTTTTTGAAAATTTTTTTCTGGTAGATTTGTTCACAAAATTCAATGAACTGAAAATTAAAGCAGTCTAACAAAAAATTATAAATAATTATATATATATTATAATGTAATATAATTATTATAAACATTAAATAGGCAAATGCGGGCTTCTGAAAAGTAAACATTTTAAAATTGAATCTTTTTAAGTTTTTTTTTCAAGAAAATTTAAATTTAGTTTCCTTCACAATAACCCAATTGTTCGATATATAAGTACATATGTACATTTTTTTTCAATTTATAGCGCCACCACGTTTTTAAAAGCCATAAATTTACTGTTAATTACACCATTTTTCACGCGTGAAAATAAAATAAAAATTAAATTTTTTCGCAATCTTTTGCGCCCACAAGCAACCAGCTGCCGCTGTTGACGGACCAGTTTTGCCCGCTTTCATTCAATACAAACTGCTCTACGAAACAGCAGCGCCTATTAAATGGTTTGTTTACATCGTGGTTGCCGTTGACCTTAATCGCGTCAAAACGATTTAATAATGCCAGTGTTGAAACGTCATGCGAGTTAAATTAATTTCTTTTATTATCTTTTAATAAATAATTTTTTACAATTAAATTTCTAAGCAATATATAATTTTATGCTTCCTGGTCCAGCTGCAAATTATTTAATTTTCGAAAAATTAGCTAAAAAAATAAAATAAAATTATTTATAAAAAAAGTAAAAAATTAAAGAAAACTTTTTCTTTAGTAATTAATCTGTTAATAATATATTATTTACTTATTAAATCGTATGGTCAATAATTCCTGTTTAAGGTACCAGCCAACGTTACTAGCATGCAACTGCTAATCAATGCCTTTTAGTGTTTTCTCGTTTTTTTTAACAGCAAAATTCCCCGCAATTTCTATAAAGCTTTTAGTAACCTGAATGGAATTGTTGTGCAATACCTTTATTGAAAGTAAATATGGGTTAAGGCTTAATCGAAATTAATAAAAATTACATAAATAAACAGCTTTTAATTAAAGTTAAATAATGGTCTGCTTTTTTGTGAAGTCTCCGCGTGTTATGCAGCGCCCCAATTTATGAGGAGTAAAAAAACTGTTTTAATATTTTGTTGTTGAATTTATCTTCTGTTCATATGATGGAAATATCCTGTAAGCAATTTTTAAAAATATTTTTCGCAATTGGAGACTTTGGAGACTTCGAAAATCTGTTCAAAAGCTGCCGCAAATCTTTAAAATTACTCTATATATAACTAATAATAGAATGCGCGTACTTTTGCAATGTGGAGAGTTTGGAGACTTTTGTAAAAATTTAATTTTGAAGAAAAAAAGAAAATATATGCATATAGAAATAAAACAAGTTTTTTTTTGCAAATTAAACAGTTAATTTTTGCGTACGAAAGTTTGGAGACTTTTGAAAAACTTATTTTTCAAAAGAAAAAAATTAAATATCTGCAAGTACAAATGAAAATATGTTTCTTAGCAAATTTAACAGTTACTTTTTGCGAACTCCTTTCAATATTACTCATACGCCCCGAACAATTTAAGTTATCAAAAGTCATTCAACTTTTAATAAAACATTTCAACACATTTTAACAATTTGTCAGTGGTTTTATTTATTTCTAAATCAGCTTTAATGACTCTTATACAAATTACGGCATTATTGGAATACAAATTATTTACAAAAAAAACAAAAAAATACTAATCTATGTACCAAAAAAACTAAATATTAGCTTTGTTTTGCATATTTTTTTTTTTTACTCTATATTTGTATGTGTACAAATCGAAAGGTCATTGACTAAAGCTGCACGTCTACAAATTTACTTAAACGTCTACCAGCTAGATGGCTGAACTGGTTTCGTTAGCGTCAACAACTAATTTAATTTACTGTAAAATAGCCAGCCAAGCGCTTTGGGTAGCTAACCGGCTTAGTAAACCGGGTGGGTGTCTTGCGTCTATGTTTTACGTGCCATTTGTTTTGTTTCCTCTTTTACATACATGTGTGTCTTATTCATTTACATTCCCATTAAAATGCAATATAAATAGTTTGTAAGAAATTAGGAAGTGCGCTTGTGTAAATAACCGCATTAGTGTATAAAGCTGACAGCAGGCTTTATTTTTATAAATAGTTTTGGTGCGTGACTTTAGTCACGTGCTGCAAAATAATGCGTGCAGTTCGATATTTGAACTTGATACAAATTTCGACAACAAATTTAAAAATATCTGCATTTCGTTACAAATTTAAATGGTGTTAATCGTTTGCTCAAGGTACGTTTTCATGACGAGTTTACGCACTTTTGCATGACTTTTTTGATCGTGGAGAGTTTCAAAACTTTTTCCAAGTATGCAAAAAATTAACTCAAGTGTACTAAATTTTATGTGAGTGCTTTTAAGCGCCTTATTTGCTGTTTTTAAAAAGTGGAGAGTTTTTGAAAATTCTATTTTTGGCAAATTAAATTAAAATTTAATTGTTTGTATGTTTTTGCGTGTTGTATTATACTAATTAGCGCCTTATTTGCTGTTTATAAAAAGTGGAGAGTTTTTGAAAATAGTATTTTTGGCAAACTAATTGAAAATTTAATTGTTTGTGCGTGTTCGTATGTTGTGCTATACAAAGTTTTGTTAATGTAGAGTTTGTAGAGTTTTTAAAAATCTGGTATTTAAGTGTAGTAAATGGAATTTTTTTTTAATTTATTTTATATTGCATATTTTGGTAGTAAACCAGCTTCAGTGTTTGCCAAGTTTACCAAAATTCTGTTAAAGGTTGCTGTTAAGCCAATAAGTTTAGTTGCTATATCCTTCAGTATACATTTCTTAGCGGTTTAAACTAGTTTCCGATCACAAGCCATATGCTATTTTCTACTTTTACCTGTATCGAAATACTAAACAGGCACGTATTTCTATTTTCTTTGTACATGCTTATAAACATACATACACAATCCAGCAAGTTTTTATTTTAAATTATACTCATAGTGCTAATGAGTTTTTGCTCAAGGTTTGTCGCTAATTTTACAATTTATGCTTTAAAAAGGCTTTGTAGTTACAACCATCACTTCCAGTAATCGTGCTTAGCGCAATAAGTAGCTCTTTAAACCTCATGAATGAGTCCATTTTTATTAAGTTTATTGCTTTACAACATTGTAATGTCGCTGAACTGTCGTCCATAGGCGCCACGGCGTATGAGCAATTTACATGCGTATATTAATTATACATAGCATAATATGACCGACCTTGTGCGCTCTTTTGTTGCTTTATTTGCATACCTATATTCCTCTAGAATGAGAAACGCACATAAAACGCATTTGTTTATTTACATCTTTATTTTGTTTATATTTATTATACTTTATTATTTATTCTATTTTTCCGTTGGCATAAATTTGCATTTGCGAATGAGAAAAATGTCTGCCTCTTTCACACTCTTTTTTCACTCTCTCTTGCCTTTGTTTGCTTCATAATCTTTTATTAATGGAATATTTTCTTATTTATTTAATAATTGCCATTTTTGCGGTTTTAGAATATAATTTTTTTTATTTACTCAAACCCACATGCTGGTATGTGAATATATGTTATGTACGTAGGTAGATATGTACTGTATGTACTGTATGTTTGTATATTTTGTTTTTAATTTGTCAATATACTTGATGTGTTCAAAAACTCACATGACTTTATGAAAGTTCATTATGCTAAGCATACACTTTAATTTATTTAAAATTAGGCAGAGTAAATTCTTTGAAAACTTCTATAAACACTTAACTGGCATACTTATGTACTATGTAGTATATGGTATATGCAAATATTTACTTCAATACATAGACACAGATAAATTTGCAAATATTGTATCTGACTGTCAGATATGTTAAACTTCAATAAATATATCTACTAAGCACAGAAAAATGTGTATAGTATTTCATTTCATTTCTAACACATTGAATCTGCGCTTAGTGGAGAGTTTGGAAACTTACTGTAAAAGTAATAAAAAAACTTTTATTCATAATTATGTGAAATTCATGCGACGTGAGTCAAAATAACAATTTTCAGTTAGTGTAGAGTTTCAAAATTAAGCAAAACAATGTCCAATAAGATTATTATATGTAGTTCTTGCAAGCAAGTGAACCTTATAGAAAATTTCGCAAGCTAAATTCATGCCTAGTGACACAAAAGAACGAGTTTCAGTGAGTGTAGAGTTTTAAAATTGCTCAAAATTGTGTACAATAAAATTAAAATCATTCATTCATTAAAAATAAATAAAGAATTAGAAAAATTAAAAAAGTGGAGAGTTTGGAGACTTTCTCAAACTTTTGAAGAACTTGTTAGAATACGTTGTTTATATCATTTTGTCAATATTAAAGCTTCATTTAAAACATTATTGTCTTAAAAGTGGTTATTTTTAGAATGAAACTACAAAAAGCTACTTACTTTTAATATTGTATGTAATTGCTTCGAATTACAGTATCAATGAACTCGCTCAAAGTATTACAAGGCCAAATGGTTAGAATTTTTTTAATTAGCTACATATTCATAATAATAATTAGAACAATTAAGCTCTTAATATATGCCTTTAGTGATTCCTTTTAATTAATTAAACAATTGCTATGTAATTAGATTACATGAATTATTTACGCGCTAAAATAAGTGAGAGCAGCTAAAATATTTGATCTAACGTACTATGTATGTATGTGCATCGGAGCTGAAATAATTAATGAACTAATCAATGGTTTTTTAAATTAGAAATGCTACTTTCATGCAAAAGTAATAGTTTGTTTCATAAGATGTGGAATTTTCGCATTTACATCACAATTACACAACTATCGTCGTATGTTTTTAATTGCTAATGTAGACTTTCAAAAATCAATACAAATTGAAATTCTAATTTTGTAATTAGTATTCGATGAGCATATATTTCATTACAAATTTTCTTTTTATAGATGTGACAGTTTTTCAAATTAATAGCGGTTGTAAAGAACATACATTGTATGTACATATACAGATACAAATATTTTATTCAATATATAAATTTTGAGCGTTCTGATGGCTTGTTTTCAAGATTTTTTGTCAATATAGGCTCTTGTTATAATTTAAAACTATTTGGCATGCATTTTAGTAATAACTGATATTCGCTTTACAAATTTGCAACATTTTTTACTAGTGGAGACTTTTCGGAAAAACGTAGAAACTGCGTAAAAATGTTCTAAAATTAGTTTTTCTTACATTTAGCATTATTATTATTGCATTTTGACGTGTGTAGAGTTTGGAGACTTTTTCTAAAATTACGCAATATTAAAACATTAAGTGCAGAAACTGCGTAAAAATATCTAAAATTAGTTTTTCTTACATTTACCATTATTATATTTCTAAAATGACACAATATTAAAATTATCTATTATATCTAACGATATTTTGAAGATAAATTTGTTTTTTTTTTTAAGCGAGATTGTAACTTTGTGCTACTCAACCTACTTTAAGGTTTAAAAATATCAATTTAATTACTAATTCAACCTCGTAGAACCCACCATTATTCAACGTTGTACATTTCAACTGACACACATATCCGTATATGCAGGCCACTGACCTTCATTTGGTGATGCACCTGCTCCAACTCCCACCAAAGTTCCGCTGCTATGTCATACCATAACGGCATGACTCTTTATCGCCATTGGCAATTACATGCCGCTAGCTACAAGTTTCCTTGAAATTGTTGCCACGAAGTGTTTTTCACTTAAAAATTTAGTAGAACAAAGCGATAAATACAAAAAAGTAAGCAATAACAATGAGCATGCGATTCCTTCCGACATGGCCTTCGCGGTAACTTGCGAAATTGTGAAATAAATAGGCAGAGGAAGTAGCGAATATAAGGTCAACTTACCCCCTTAAATATTGTTAAATATATTTGCATTTGTTTGCATGTGCATGTGTCTGTAGATATTTATGTATGCGTGATGCAACAACCTATATAGCGCATGCAGCGTGCTAGAACGCACATTTATTAGTCGGCATATATGTAAATATGTGTATTTATGCATGTGAATGCGCAGCGAGCATGCTCAGCGTTGAGTGAGAGCGCGCTCAGCTGTTCCGGGCCAAGTGCAAGTTGCCTTTTTCGTTGGCGAAAACTGCAGCAACAATGCAACTTAGCCATAAACCAAATGTGCAAGCTTGCACTCACACATACGCGCAGCGCTTGTGTATATACATACATATGTGTTTGTGTGTTAACATTTGCTTTGTGCTCAAATGCTAACAGCTGTTGTTGCTCTTGTTGGTTGAATGTTGTTTTTGCCATTTATTGTCTTGTGTTGGCCGCAAATCAAGCTGCTCGCAGCCCGACAAGTGGGGAATCGAGCGTTTGGCTGGCGGGCAAGCTCACGGCTCGATTGTCGGCAGTCTATTTGACGAGCTGGCCGGACGTCGTTACACGCTCGCCAGCAGTGCGCGCTCTTTTGTTTTGATTCCACTACGTACTTCTCTAGTTCGATTCGTGCTTGGGGGTTTACGCTTACGGTGACTGGCTGACTAGCTGCTTAGGGTCGCCTATTCTGGATGTGTGTTGAGGGTTGTAGTGTGACGGCGGCGTGTATTTGGACTCGACTTATATGACACCATATAGAATTGCGCGCTCTCATATATATTCACTTACATATCTACACAAATATATGTATGTATGTTTGCTTTAAATTCATATATTATGTCGCTGGTTTGTCGTCATGTCCATCTATCCACACATCACACACACACGCACACAGTCTACAAAGCTTATAGTACGAGCGCTTGAACTGGCTTTTGTGCATCGCACCGTTTTTTGCGCTTTGTAGTACGCAATTGCATTGCGAAGCGAAACGGTGTCATTTACTACAACGAGAATTGTGAATATTAGAACTCTACTTGTTTAAATTCATTCGTCATTTTGGTATAGAATATTCACCTTCAGATGGATTGAATTACGTGAGCTCGGCAATTGAGTTTTTTCTGTTGAATGTTTGTTGAAATTTTGGAGATTTCTGTACGCATAAGAAAATAAGCATTAAAGAAAGTTTTGAAAAAAAAATTAAAAAAAAATATATTAAAAATTAAAAAAAAATATATGTTTTAAAAAAAAATATACATAATTGAAAAAAAAATATTAATAAATTAAAAATAACAACTAAAAAAAAAATAAACAATAATAATTAAAAGTTAGTAAAAAAAATGTAGAAACCAAAATTAACAATGAAATAGCAGAAAATGTAATAAAAAAGTCGTAAAAAAAAATGTAATTTAAGTTAATAAAGAAAAATCTGTAAATAGATCCTCCTTTGTGTGCTAATTACTAATAACAGGCAAAACAATTTCTTGAGATTAACAAAATAAAAAAGATTTAAATTTAAATATAAATAATTAGAAAGAACAATTTTAGTTTAAAAATATAAAAAACTTCAAAAATAAAGGTATTTTTCTGTCTGAAAAAGTTGCCATTTAAGGTAAGGGAAGAGTTGTGTTTATTTTTTATAAATTGTTAGCAAACAATGCATTAAAAACTATATAAAAAATATATTTCAACAATTATAAGCAAAGTTAAAACTTCATATTTGGCTAAGCGTATTGTAAACAAACGAAAGTAACGCGTAGGGAGCACGAAAATATTGAAATAAAGACGTTCGCAGCAATTTGCAATACAAAGAAAACTCTCCAAAGATAAACATATTTTCGAAAAGGCTTAACATCAGTAAAATATGTTCCTTAAGCATTAAAATGCAAAATTTAAACTTAACTTCGAAAGTGGAGAGTTTGGAGACTTTTCTAAATTTTGTTGAAATTTTGTTTTTCAGTGAGATTATAATGTTTTGCGTATAAAATTTACATTTAAAGTGATGAAGCAAACGTGGAGACTTGCAAACAATGATTTAAAATAAGTTTTTGTATGCTAGAACTTTATAAAACGTTAAAAATTTACAAATAATGACGGCTGCAAAACTTTATTGATTTTGCTGCCAAACATTTTAACTGTATTTCTACGACTTTTATAATAATCTTATGTAATAAATATTATTCCACTATATGTATTTACGGTATTTACTTTAATTTAAATTATTTTTAATTTATTTCCATCAATATTTTTTCTTTATCTTTTTCTAGATGGTTTCATGGCAATCTTTCGGGCAAGGAAGCTGAAAAATTGATACTAGAACGTGGAAAGAATGGTTCATTTCTGGTGCGTGAATCTCAAAGTAAACCTGGTGATTTTGTGCTTTCAGTGCGTACAGATGATAAAGTGACGCACGTCATGATCCGATGGCGGCAGGTGAGTTTTGTATAAATTAGCTTTACAATACCTAAAATTGCTTTATATTATAATTTTTAATGAGAATAATGCACGAAATGTTCTAAATACTGGTAAATGTAGTCACAAATTTAACATAAATAACAAAAAATGCGTAGAGTTACATAGAATTTTGATAAAAAAAACTATCCAAATAGTAACAAGCTGTTTAAAAATTTTTGTAGCAATAAATATTTTCAGTCAAATATAAAAATGTAAAATTTGCACTTAATTTCCGAAGTGGAGAGTTTGGAGACTTTTTGAAATTCCAACGAAATAAGTTTTTTCAAAGCTTAGACATGTCGTAGTGTGTCTTCCTACATTTTTTCTCAATCTTTATTAGTATTTTTTTAATACATAATTATTTTCTTCTTTCTACTCTGTAATATTTTTTATATGTACGTTTCATGAAATTCTATGTTTTGTGACTCACTCATCCAAAATTTGCTGCGAAAATATGTATAAAAAATACAATTTCCATTACTTCAATGTTTTTCCTCGAAACGTTCGACCTTGAAATTTTCGTACATAGCAACGTAACTTGCAGCCAACTAATACAGCAATAACAACAATAACAAAAATCATTGTAATGTCAGTGGCAGTCAAGCAAATGACTTGCGCCAAATGCAACAATAACAACAAATGCAAAAATATTCGTATTTTGTTTTGGTTTTTGTGATTGTTGCTGTTGCTGTTGTTGCCAGCAAGTCAATTACTTAGAAAATAGTGAGAATATGTAAAAATATATAAAAAATATATAACAACAACAAAAAAGGTGTTAAATTACTGCTTAGACAAAAAACCAAAAGCTAGTGATCTTTAACGGTCACAACAACAGCAAAAACAGCAAGTAAAAAATATAGCAACAGTAAAAGCATTGCTTAGACACGATAAAAATTGCGATAGAAATAGTAACAAACGCGAATATGCAAATATATGCATGTTATATTATGAAAGTAGAAACATTTACCATAACAACAACAATAAAAACACGCCACAATAAACATTGCGATTTTGCAGCGCCATAAAAAGGAAACAATAACAAATATTGACAAAGTTTTGAAGTAATAAATTAGTTGGTTGCGGAAAAACTGTTTTAAATTGCTTAAGCTAAAAAGCGGAAAAGTAATAACAAAAACAATAATAAAAGCGCTATGTTCTGGGGTTGTTTTTTTGGTTTATTTATATTTTTTTGTTGTACTTTTAGTTGAAAAATACATTTTTGTAGAGTTTGGCAAAAGGTTTTACAATTTATGACAATTGATAAAAGACTGTCCGAATTTATCAAGGAAAATTTTTTTTATTTTTTTTGGAACTATATCAAGTGGCTAACTTTTATTTTTTATATCTGTATTGATTTTTTGATAATATTTTTTATTAAAATTGTATTTGCTTTAGTTTTTTCTTAATTTTTATTTTATTTTGCGGTGGCTCACACGAAAATAACGGTGCCCTGAGTTATCACACTATTTGTAGATATGTACTTACACTCGTCGACAATAGGTTAGACAGAACCGTACTTGCGTTAGTATTTAGCTAACAAATTGGACCTTATTGTGAATCTAAACCATCCTCGAATCTCCTAGAACACGCAAAAAAAAATTTCATCAAAATCGGTCCAGCCGTTTAAGAGGAGTTTAGTGACATACACAAGCACACAAGAAATATATTGTATATACATATAAGATTTTTATGTACTTTTTTATTTGCCGATAAATTTTATTCAACAAATTATTTGTAAATACTATTAAATTTGTTATTAGTTATTTTACTTAATTTAACTGTTTTTTCTACAAACTCATTGTTTTATTTCTCTCCGCTCCTTTGCAGGACAAAAAATACGACGTTGGCGGTGGTGAACCCTTCGACACGTTGTCTGAACTCATCGAACATTACAAACGCAACCCGATGGTGGAGACATACGGCACAGTGGTGCATTTGCGTCAGCCATTTAATGCGACGCGCATCACAGCCGGCGGCATCAATGAACGAGTGAATCAACTGGCCAAGGTAAGTTAAGCTATGGTGCCTAAAACAATATGGCGTATGAGTAACCTTTTCTGTGTACTAATAATACGTTTACACTTTTAAGGGCGGCTTCTGGGAGGAATTCGAATCGCTGCAGCAAGACAATCGCAATATGTTTTGTCGCATTGAAGGCTACAAGCCGGAGAATCGCAGCAAAAATCGCTATCGCAATATACTGCCCTGTAAGTCACAAATAGCCACCAACCAGCATACGTACATACATACACTCGCTTGAAGTGTGTGGGGTTCGCACGTGTGAAAATGCTTATTTTTATTTCCACTCGCCCCCACTTTGCTTGTCGATTTTGTTTCTTTTTTTTTTAGTTAATAGATTTTCATATTTTTTTCCGTTTTCGCTCGCATACCCGCTGTCGCCGCCTGTAGATGATCATACCCGCGTTAAACTATTGGATGTGGACAAGAGTGTGCCCGGCGCTGAATATATAAATGCGAATTATATTCGCCTACCCACCGATGGCGATTTGAATAGCATGAGCTCATCGTCGGAGAGTTTGAATGCCACTGGCATGGTGGCCTCTTGTCCCGCCTGCAGCGCCGCTCAAATACAGAAGAACTGTACCAACTGTCAGAAGCTGAACAAGACATGTGTGCAGTGTGCTGTCAAAACATCTGTGCTGCCGTTGAGCAATTGTATAACGTGTAATAAAAAATCGGATACGATTAATAAGCATAAGCGCAGCGATTCATCGGCCTCAACGGCGACCGCTTACAGCATTGCTAGTTGCAGTTCACGTGCGGCTTCCAGTGCGGGTGGTTTGTTGAAGAAGTGCAACAATGAGTTGGCAGAACGTGATATGTTCAAGGTGTACATTGCGACGCAGGGTTGTTTGCAGACCACGATTGTCGATTTCTGGAACATGATCTGGCAGGAGAATACGCGCGTGATTGTGATGACAACCAAAGAGATTGAGAGAAGTAAGTGTGTGAATGAAATTTGATTAGTAATCATTATAGTGATATTCAATTCAGCGCTTTGAGATTGAAAATAAGTGTATTCAGCTCAGTATTTTGCAAGTAAAATGTTTAAATTTGTAAATACTTCTCTTGTAGAACAATTAATTTAAACTCGCGGGATTTTAATCATATTCAGCGCAGTGAAATCCACATTTTTAGTATTCTAACGAGAAAAAGCTTGCTGAAACTATTATAATATTCAATTCAGCGCTTTTAGATTGAAACTAAGTGTATTCAGCTCAGTATTTTGCAATCAAAATATCATAAGTTTTTAAATACTTTATTTGTGGAGCAATTTAGTTAAATTCGCTAGATTCTTATCGTATTCAGCGCACTGAAATTTACATTTTTAGTATTTAAGTTGAGAAAAAGTTTGCGGAATTTGTTAAAATATTCAATTCAGCGCTAATAGATTGAAAATAAATGTTTTGAGTGCAATGTGTTGCAAAGAGCTTTGCTTTTAATAGTTACCAATCACTTTAATGTTATTCAGCGCAGCCAATAAAAAGAGGGAAGCATTAATTTTTGGGACTAAGTTTATAATAATAAAACTATAACTTGATGCAGCTGATTTTTATATGAGCTCATACTTATATTGGTTCCTTTAAAGCATTGAAGCTATTTTTGGTTCAGAAAAAAGTGCTTAACTTCAATTCAGCGCTCTTTAATTACCAAATTGCGCGAGAGCATATCTATTTTAAGCATAGAAGCTATTTTTTGTTGGCAAAAAAGGAGGTTAATTCAATTCAGCGCGCTTTAATTAACTAATTGCGGGAGAGCACATCTATTTTTGGTACTGCATTAAAAATGCTGACTATAATTCAGCAGATTTTTAGTTGAACTAGTTTTATATACCTTCATTGACATTTACAAATATGTTCCATTGTTTTTTTTGCAGACCGCAGTAAATGTGCCAAATACTGGCCGGATGAGGGTCAATGCCGACAATTTGGACCAGCGAAAATACAATGTCTCACAGAAAACAAAACTAATGATTATACGCTGCGTGAGTTTCTATTCTCTTGGCGTGATAAGCCCGATCGCCGTATCTATCACTATCACTTTCAAGTGTGGCCCGATCATGGTGTGCCCACGGATCCGGGTTGTGTGCTGAATTTCCTGCAAGACGTGAACTCCAGGCAAAGTCAGCTAACAATGACGGGCGAGAATCCGGTAAGTGAAGAAAAGTCTTTTTTTTTTAGATATATTTTCAATTTTCATTTAATTATTTTCAATAATTTTAGGGTCCAATTTGTGTGCACTGTTCAGCGGGTATTGGTCGCACGGGCACTTTCATTGTGATTGACATGATTCTCGATCAAATCGATAGATACGGTAAGTATTGCGAAGCAGCTGCTGAATGTGTCGAGTATTTTAATTGTTTCATTCCGTTACCTACAGGTCTGGGCACCGAAATCGATATACAGCGCACAATACAAATGTTACGCTCCCAACGTTCTGGTTTAGTACAAACTGAAGCACAATATAAATTTGTTTATTATGCTGTGCAGCATTACATACAAACGCTAATACAGCGCAAACGTGCCGAAGAGCAAAGCTTACAAGTCGGACGTGAATATACAAATATAAAGTGAGTACCCACGTTCAGTCAACCAAAAGCAAGTCGTGATGAAACACTAATTCGAAAATTGACTATTAAAATACCTAAAGTTATTGGTAGTTTATAGTTAGGGGTTTTTTGAACAGTGCTGAATAGCGTTTGCTGTTATCGCAAATTATAATTTTGGTATTATTGTCTTGTATTACGCTTAAAATTATAGTAGGCGACTTTGTTTTGACATTCAGCTATGCTGAATTTAAATTTATGGCTGTATTATATGCTACACTAATTTATATAAGTAAAGTAAAGTAAATTTGCAAAAATTTAACTGAGAAAATGCATTGTAAATTTACTAACCATGCGCTGCATGCTTACTATGTAAAATTATTATATAAATCAGCATTGTTTCAACAAAGCTGAATAACATATTAGTGCGCTGAATTAATATTTTTATAGGCCCAACCATGCGCTGCATGCGCTGAATGTATTTTTTATATATATTTTTCTTAATTTGATTAGTTTTTTTTAGTTGTTTTAAGCGCGAAAGCTTACTATGTAAAATTTTTATATAAATCAGCATTGTTTCAACGAAGCTGAATAACATATTAGTGCGCTGAATTATTATTTTTTTAGGCACTTAGATTTTTAATTTAAAAATCATAGGAAATGGCTTAAGTAAACGGGTTTAAATCATATAATGCCAAAATAAATAATTTACTTCCGCAAAATACTTCGAAATTCTTTATGGTATTCAATGTTTAATAATATAAAATATAGTTTTATACATAAATATTACAAGCCTGGCAATTACGATAGAGTTTTCGTATAAAATAACCAATTCAGCAACATTTAAACGCGCTGAATTGACATTTTAACACTTTATGCTGACAAAATACCGTTATTCATGTAAACTAACGCACTCTTCTACCAAATGCAGGTACACAGGCGAAAGCAGCAGTGACACACAAAGATCTCCGCTACCATCAGCAATTTCTAGCGTAAGTTTAGCAAGTAAAAACCAATCAGTGGCCAGCAGCAGCATCAGCATTAACAGCAATGCGACCAGCAACGCCGCCGAGAGTATGAATCACTATGCCAGCATTGGCTCTACAAACGCCAACAAATCGACACAGTTGTATGGCACAGTGACAGCAGCTCCACCACCGTTAGCTACGAAAAGCAAACAAGCGCCGCTGCCACCAATGCCGGCCAGTGCGCTCGGCGGCATGGCATTAGCAACGAAAGTGGGTGATAGCAGTATGCAGCAGCAGCAGCAACAACAAAGCGCTATGCAACCGCAGCAGCAGTCAACAGCCGCTATGCCAAGCACGCCGAATGCGAGCGGCGGCGGCAGTGCTGCTGCGGCAGGTAAGCAGGTATTCACACGGCTTAGTATTTTCAAATCGTTGACTCCCATCGCTTTACAGCCAACGAAAACATTCCCAAAGACATGAGCATGCGCTCAGGCAGCGCTCAGCAGCAGCAACAACAACAGCATCGGCAACAGTCAGCGCCGCCGACACCGCCGCGCTCTAGCTATACATGACAGTTAAGGTTTTAAAAACACCGAAGCGACACAAAACCTAATGTCTTTGTTAGAAATTCTTCTGCTTCTACCCCTCCTTCTCTCATTATGCCAGCACGGGCACTATGAACGTGACTTCAAATGCTGCCGTTCGCTTAAATGTACGCGTCGCGCTTTAGGAAGCACAACGAACTCTAATCAAGTATAAAAAAAGACGTGTTGCGTACCACGTGTTGTAGTGGCAACTCCACGAATTTGCAAAAAAAAGAAAAAATCCCACACCTTTGCCGATTTTCACTCGAATTATTTTTTATACTTTAAATATGCGCCAAAAAGCGCTGAAAACTATTTTTTACATAAACTGTTATTCGTAGCTTTTTTTAATTATTCTATTGACCCTTTAAGGACTTTGTAATATTACTATTTCGTTAATTTTTTTGCTTTTTGGCATACATTTTATTTTATTTTAATTTTAGTTTAAATTGTTTTATTATTTTTTGAAAACTTTCATAGCGTTGCTTGTTAACAATCTGCCAAGCGCCGCTTGCTGTTCGTTAATTTCGTAGTTTTTTCCATAATATTTTCTGCAGTTAATTTTTTTTAATTGTTACCCCAACCCAATTACATTTCCCACTACCACCACGCCCACTTTATGCCCACTTTATGCCTACTTCTTTGCTCGTTTCCGTTTTTTAAGCGAAAAACCGTAATAATAATTGTTATTGTTGTTATTGTACTGGTAGTGTACGTAGTTTGTTGCTGCTGTGGCTGTTGCTGTTTTTTATATTTTTGTTGTAGTTGTAGTTGTGTAGCAGCATCGCTGCTTAGTAGCGTAGCGTTAAAGCAAACGTAAAATTATGATTAAAAAATAAAAAAAAAATAATAATTATTTATATAAATATGATAAAAGCGTTGATTGTGATCTGTATTGATGCATTAAAAAGTAAAAAATATAAAAGTTAAAAGGTAAAAAATGTAAAGCCATTTAAACGTTATGCTTAGCAAGAATGCGTCACCAAAAATCAAAAAATCAAAAATAGAAATATTAAATTGAAAAAAAAAAAATTGGCAACATTAAGCAAAAAAATATTTTAAATATTGCTAGAGTGCATAAAAAAATTGAAGAAATTAGCGTTGAGTTCAAAAAGCTTTGTAGAAACATCAAAATAATTTGCAAGGCAAAATAAGTGTTAATTAAATATTTAAAAATTGTTAAAAAATCAGCTTAAATATGCGAAATCGTGAAAAGTATTTTTTTTGTTTAATTTTTTGTAAAATTAGTTGAGAATTTGTTTATGAAAAGTTCGTTTTTTCGAAAAAAAATGTTTGTTCGTTTAAATCATTATGTTTAAAGTTTTTTTTCAATATTTTTGAAGCAAAAAAATATATATTTTCAATTAATTTTTGTTTTATTTTAAATCACAAATGCACCTTTTATAATATTTTTGAAAAGATGAGGCCTGAAAAATAAAAAAATACTTTTACATACTATAAAAACTTAATATTTTTCAAAAAAATTATTTAAAAGGAATTTCAAAATTCAGTTAAAAAATATACAAAATGTCAATGACTCCTTGTTTCGCAAAAATTTATACAAAAAAACAATATCTGTATCGAAAAAAAAATCTTAAATTTATATAAAAATATTATTTTCGTTAAATTTATATTTTTAAAATTTTTATTTTTTGCTTATTTTCCTTTAAAAATCTTAAATTATGTTAAATAGTCCAAAAAAAAAATGCCGAAAAAATATAATTTTCACGATTTCTAGTTGCCATTTTTGCTGAAAAATCTAACACACTTCAAAAACAACGCAACATTTATTTTCATCTACATAAATACACACAACAAATAATTTACGCTGTTGGCTTGGAACCGACAAAAAACACAGAAGAAAAATTATGTTTTCATAAAATATTTAAAGTAGTCGCTAATTTGTAACGCTGTAATTGTATAAATACATATAAATATTTAATTTAATTTAATTTAGTTTTTTGTATTTTGTAATTGTGGAAATTGCTAAAATTATTGTTATAGCTATTTTAATATCATTATTGCTGTGTAATTACGTATATATACATATTTGTAATAATTAATTTTAATAAATTTACTAATTTTAAACGAAAATTTTAAATTGTTTTATATTTAAATTTTTTATCTGCACTTCTGCTGCGTGTTTTTGTGTTGCCTTTTATTTCCAAAAAAATATTTAAATTTATTTTTTTATGTTGCAGCGCGATTTTAATATGTTTTTGCAAAAAAGAAATAATAAATAAAAAGTATTGCTTGCAAAATATTTCGTTTGTATTGAAATTTGTTTCACATTTTTGTTTTTTTTTAGCAATTAGCAAACCCAAAAATTTGTTGCATTTGATATTTCGAATATTTATTTTAAATTTTTTGCTTAAATTATCGTCACATTAAATTAGTTTGTTTGTATTTTTTTTTATTTTTTATATATTTTGTAATTAATTTTTTTATATTTTAATAATTTTTTATATTTTTTGTATGTAAGTTTTTATGATTAAGCTTAAAGCAAATTAAAAAAAATTGTATTAAATTCGAAAAAAATAATGCTTAATAAACTTTGAACTCCGTTACGCATTAGGCCTTCCATATTTTTTATGAAGATTTCGTTTGTCTATAATTTTTGCGGAATAATAGCGAGCTTGGTAAAAATTAAGTAATAATTTAACAAAAAAAATATGTTTAATACAAATAAATAGTTTGTGAAAATTAAAAAAAAAACTGGGAAATATATAATTTTAAAAATAAAATAATTTTTTTATAAAATATTTTTTCTTGTAATAATAAAATATAAAATTTTTTCATTAATTATTTTAGAAATTTTCAGAATTAATTAAATATATATTTTTTTTTAATAAAACGTAAACATTTTTTCATAAAATATTACACACTAATTATTGCATTTTTTTAGATTTTTTTTAATTTAAGTTTTTTTAATTTAATTTTTTTTCTGATTTTTTTATTTAATTTCTTTTCTAATTTTTTTATACCATATAATATTTTTGATAAGGTCTTTTTTATTAATTTTAATGTCTATGTTATATTTATTTTTACAATTCCGATTTATTTTTCAACTCTTTCACATTTTTTTATTAAAATAAAATTTCTTGAACCTCATTTGCATATTTTCCGCAAAAATAGTAAACAAATAATAAATAGTTCATAGAAAATTTTTTCAAAATTTGTTAATTTTTGTAAAATTGTAATTTAATTATTATTATATTATTTAATAGTGCTTTCACTGTAATTTTTAAAATTGTAAAACTAAGCTTTTGTTAGATTTGTTTTAAAAACATTTTCTATAATAAAATATTAAATTAACCAAATTCAATTTGTTTAGATCTTAACCTCGAATTTTGTGTATTGTTATTGTCAATTAGCCGTAGAAAAGCAAAAATTATAAATACTTGTTTTATTTTATACAAAAACAAATAAATTTAGTTATCGAAAAAAGTCAAACAAAAAATATTACAATTTAGTTAGTAATAAAAAAATAAAATCGCTTTTTACAAGTAACTGTTTTAGTAATGCTTTCGAAATAAAATTTATTTAAGAATGTTTTAAAGTAATTTTTTTATATTCTCACTTAAGCTTAGCATAAAAATTAAAAAAAGTTATACAAAGTACGAGTATACATATGTGCTTTCAATTTATTGAAATTTTCTAAAACAAGAAAACAAAAAATTTATTTAAAAATTCTGGTTTGGAAAAATTAAAAAAAAGATGTAAATTAAATATTAATTTAAAAAGAAAAAAAAATTATTTAAATATTATTTTTAAATAAAAAAAAAATTAAATTAAATTAAATATTAATTTTAAATTAAAAAAATTTAAATTAAATATTAATTATAATTATTTTTTTTTTAAAATTTTTTTTAAATTTTTTTTTTTAATTTTTTGAAATTTAAAAAAAATTGTTTTTTATTTTTTTTTTTAATAAATATTTTTTTTATTTGTACACTCGATATCATTTTCACAATGCGCTGTTAAAATAGTTATAAAAAAGTAAATTTAAATATATAAATTGTTAAAAAGGCAGAATTTGTTATTTTTCCAAAATGCTTTCCACCAAATATGAAAAGTGGTGAGTGAATTAATAAAAAAAAAAAAAATCGACTCAGTGTCGCGCTTGTGCGTGTTATGAAACATGCAAGCGCACTAGAAATAAAGAAAACTATTTTATTTTTCAAAATGTTTTTTTTTCTAAAAACAGTATATACAGAAAAAAGCTTTGTAAATAAACATACAAATACACACGCATACAAACTGTATATGTACACATAAAGGTATACCAATATATTACATAACACACATACACATATATATTTATAAACCTAAAGCATATGCATAAATTTATAAAATACAAGCAAACATATATACAAATAAATATAAATACACACATTTACATACAAACATACTACATACATATATGGCAAATATTTATATATTTTTAAAATAATTAAATAATTACTATGAATTTTTGTATTTTTGTAAAATGACGCACCACACAATTATGTAATGAGTGCGCAAGAGAAAACTAAAAGTTTATTAAAAAAACATTTTGTTTGCGTAAGTTTTGTATGACTCTCGCTTTGCGTTAAGTAATAGATATAGCAAAGACGAAAGAAAAAAACAACAATAATAAAACAGTTAAGTTCTCAACGAATTAAAAATAATAAACACATAAATATATATATTTACACTTAGTTACATAAGTTGATAAGTGCATGAAAAGAAAATAAATAAATGAAAAAAGATTTTAAATGATATGAATTTTTTTAATGAGTTGCTGTTTTGTTATTTATATTTTATTGAAGCGAAATTTGTTTAAAAAATGTATTTTTGTACAATATTTTTAATTTTTTTCTTTCTTTTTATAAATTATATGCACATTTAAATGTTTGATTATCTGTTTTTAATATTTATATAAAATTTTGTACAATATTTTTAATTTTTTTCTTTCTTTTTATAAATTATATGCACATTTAAATGTTTGATTATCTGTTTTTAATATTTTTATATGCATATGTATACATATATGTATATATATTTTTTTCTTAATTTGTAATTTTAATTTAACTCAATTTCTTTCACATTAAATTTTTATTTTTTTTAATAAAAATTAAAACATAAAAATGTAAAAAAAAATTATTTATAAATTTTAAAAAAATTTTTTAACATATTACGAATTTTCTTTACATTAAAATTTCAAAACTGTAAAAAAAAAATAATTTATAAATTTTCCAAATTTAATTTATAATTTTTCAAAAAATTAAATTTAAAAAATTGTCAAAATTATTTTTCAGCAAAAAAAAAACATTTTAGTTTAATTTTTTTTATATTTTAATTTTTTATTTGCAGAAGAGATTACGGATTTTAACACAAAACAACAATCAAAAACAGGCTTAAAAAGCTACTCTGAGTGATTTTTGTTGAGAGAGAAAAAGCTTTGCGAATAATTTCAAAATTGAATAAAGAAATGAGCGTTATATGTATATACAGAGAAAAAAAGAGTGTGGAATCTGAAGAGCGTAAGAAGTTAAGCAGTTAGAACATTATTAAAAATAAGAATGCGCAAAAAATGGGAGAGTGTGAGAGTGAAAGAGACAGAATAAGAACTGGAAAGAGCGAGTGAAAGAACGATAACTCAAAAAATAAGTTAAAAAGAGATGAATAGATGAAACAAAATTGATTTTTCGAGCGAGCGAGCGAGAGAGAGTGAGAGAATGTGCAACTGTGGAGAGTTTCGAAAACAAGTGAGTTGAATTGATTTTATGTATGATTTACAACAACAGTGTTGGATAAAAAATTATAATAAACATATTCAAATATATAAAAGACATTATTAACATTAAAAAAAAAGCTTCAAACAGAAAAATGATTTTTAAGCAGAGATAATATAAATTAATGTTTAATATTGTATGTAGATATATTAACAGAGTATTATAACTATGTAAAGAACATCTTGAAAAATATGCAAAATCCAAGTATTTAATGTGAACGAAAACCAACGAGCAGTTATAAGAGTAAAAAGGTAAACAACTTAAAGTAATAATAACAACAAGTATTTGAAACGCAAGAAACCAGATAGAAACATACAAATGAGTAGTTAAACATATATAAATATATACAAATCAAAAGAACACAAAGAAAACCAGCAAAAAATTGTATTTTTAAATGAAAATAGTTAAACAAAATGGAGTAGAGCAGAAATAAATGAAAACAGCAACATTTTGACAGTTGATAGTTGACAACTGACAGCATTGAAAAATATTGAGAATGCGTAATATCGACAACAGTGGCTTTTTGTGGCGTATTTTACATTTTGACGGTTGATAGGTGACATTTGACAACCGGCAACTGACAGCTGACAGGCTATGCATGAAATTTACAATTTTTGAGCTCACATGTGACAAGTGACAGCTGTTAACTGTAGCATTTATTCGTACGCTTTAAATGTGCTCTAGTTGGTACCCTGTACATGCTTTAAAATCAAACAGAAATATCAGAAGAAAAAATATATAAATATTTAAAAGAATTGGTTATGTGTAAAATAGAAATATGTAATGTTATATCATAAAGATAACCAAAACACAGAAAGAAACGAGCCAAATAAAAAGAAATAAAAAATAAAAATTTATGAAAGTAATCAATATATTGCCACAAAAATGGGAGAAATAAAAAACTTTATGAAAATGAAAACGCTGATTTTTTGTGTGATGACAGGTATGAGGGCTTCAATAGAAGGAAGGTATTTGAATTTTTTTTGAGTGCAAAATGAGGTTTATATTTCTAATTTTTCACTCAAAAAAATAATTAAAAACAAAAAAAGTAAATACATATAAATTATTTAGAGTTAATGTTATTAATAAAAAGAAAGTTTAAGTAAAAAAAAATAATTAAAAAATCAATTTAAAAAATCTATTTTTTTTATACTTTAAAACATTTTTTTTTAAGAAACAATTTTTTTTTTAATTTAAACAAGAAAATTTAAGAAACATTTTAATTTAAGCAAAAAAATTTAAGAAAAAAATTAATTTAATTTAAGAAAAAAATTTTTTTAGATAAAAAAATTACTTTTTATTTTTTTTATTAAAATTTATTTTTTCAATAACATAATTAAAAAAATGTACGAAAAAATACTTTTTTAGATAAAAAATAATATAATATAATATATGTATATGTATAATAAAATTTTTAAATACAAAATTAAAAACAAAAAAGGAAATATAAATTATTTTAATGATAATGTTATTAAAAAAGAATTTTTTATTAAAAAAAAAATTAAAAATTGTATCTAAAAAAAAATTCTTAAATTTTTGTTAATTAAAATTTCGTTTTTTAATAACATTATAATTAAAAAAATTTAAGAAAAAATATTTTTTTAGATAAATTTTAGATAGAAATATTTTTTTTTAGATATTAGATAAAAAAAAAATATTTTTTTTATATTTTTTAGATAAAAAATAATTATTTTTCATTTATAAAATTGTTTTAATTAAAAAATAATATATATAAAAAATTATTTTTTTTTTTAATTTAGAAGCAATTAGCTAGATATTTATTTTTGTATTAATATTTCCTTTTTTCCTCAATTAGTCATTATTAACTTTCTATTAGTTCAATACTGTACTGTGGGCCTGAAAGCTGATAATTTTTTTTTCTGATTACATTTGTATATGCAACCATGCACTGTAAGCGATTATTCTTCAAGGGCTATAAATAAATACCACCTGATTAAGAAATTTACTTTAATTGCAGTTTATCTGTACGTAATCTATTAGTCTATGCACAGTAGTGCAAACCAAGCAACAATTTTTTTTGTTTTGAACGTATTATTGTGCCAATAAATAAATTGTTGTGCCGTCAATTGTATCGATTGATTTATGATTGCTGCGATGCGGCATAGTAAAAATAGAAGACGTCTAAAAGGGCAATGGAAAAATATAACAAATTCAAATTACAAAAAATAAAACAAAAAAAATTAAACTAAAAAAAAAATAATAAAAAAAATAAAATTTCAAAAATAAAAAAAAAATAAAAAAAAACATTGAAAATATTATAAAATAAAAATAAATATTAAAAAAAAAAAAAAAAAAATGTACATGTATGTATGTATATAAAAAAATAAAAAAATTTAAAAAATTGATAATATAATGGTATTAATCAAAATCATAGATGAACATAATTTACAAAAATAAAAGTATATCAAAAGCCGGCTTTTAAATAATTCTTTAGCTTAGACACACAAATTCTTGTTTACGCAATAACAGTAATTAAAAGAGTTCAAGGTAGCTTTTTGGTGCATACAAGCGTGGATAAGCACATATGTATGTATATGTGTATATGTATGTATGTATATAGATTTTAAAAAATATTGCTTTTCTGCAGCTAAGTCGATCAGTTTAGCGCAGCTTATCGCTTGGTGCACACGTAAATCTTTATTGCCGCTCTAACTGGTTAAAATACAGCAAAAATTAAAAACCATATTGAACGGTATTAGTAAAGTATGTGTGTGTGAGTAAAAAAAGTACGCAAACGATAATTAAACTGTAAATAAATTTAAAAATTTTTTAAAGAAAGACAATAAAAAAATACAAATTTACTTAACGAAATTAAATAAAATTATTATATTATAAAAAAAAATTGAATAATTTAAAAAAAAATAAAATAAATTTCAAAAAAATAAAAAAAAATTAAAAAAATAAATAATAAAATAAAATTAATTAAACAACAAATTATCGTAGTTAAAAGCAAAAACTATTTTAATAAAAAAATATAAATAAAAATATCCAGAAAATTTTGAATAATAAAATTTTAATGCAATAAATGCATAGGAAATAAATTTTCAAAAATATTAAACAAAAAGATCATAAATAATAAAAAAATAATACAAAAAATATACCATATATAAAAAATAAAATATTAATTCAATAAATTTTTAAAAAAGCATATACAAAAATAAATTAAAAAAAAATTCCCAATAACAGAAAACTGAACAATAAAAAATTACACATCTCTATGTAACTAAAAACATGTCGTTGGTGCTAGTTATATTTTTAACCTTTGCGGCGTGCTATTTTATACGCGCTAAATGGCCGGTTTTTACTGTCGGTAGACGTATACGCGGACCATGGGCCTTGCCGTTGGTCGGTAATGTGCAAATGATCAGCAAATTGAAGCCGGAATGTGAGTGTTTTAAGAATTTTGTTTTTAAAAACCAAAAAAAAATATAGATATTGTTTGGAGGAGTGTATTTAAAAAATTAAATCTTTTAAGCTTTTAAATAAAGTTCTCTAAACTTACACACTCGCACAGCTTTATTCAAAATCGTCGCAGAGTTTCGCGCTAAATACCGTGGAACTTATCGTTTATGGCTCGGGCCGGAGTTATGGGTCTTTCTGCATAGTCCAGCGGAGACGCGTGAAGCTTTGCATGACACGACATTAACGAGACCGGTGGCATTTCAACAACTAAGCGTATTAATCGGTAATGGACTGCTGATAAGTCATGGTAAGCTGCAAAAATTATTTAAATAAATTAGAAAATAATAACGAAACTTTTTTTCATTGTTTTGCGCCAGGCAAACAATGGGAAACTCATCGACGCGCACTAAGTCCCGCCTTTCATGCAAATATACTAAATACTTTTGCACCCGTGATAGCGCAGCATGGCGAGGAGTTGGTGCGAAAACTGCGTGCGACCGAGGGCAGCTCAGTAGAAGTTAGTGATTATCTCTTCGCTTGTGTACTGGATGCGATAGTAGGTAGGTGAAGGATATTAATTAATAGCCGTAAATATTTTTAGACCTCACCGCTTTGCAATTTTTAGAAACCTCTATGGGCAAACAGCTGAACTCGCTCACGGATCCACATAATAGCTATGCGCATGCTTTTCACAAGTCGGTAATTTGTGAGAATTTTTCAAAATTTTCTTTTGTTAAACACAAATGTCTTTACAACACCACAGAACCAGTGAACTGCTCTTCAAACGCATGACGAATCCACTATTGGCGCTGGATTTCATATTTCAACACACAAATATGTATCGCGAGCTGAGCGCCTCTGTCGCAGTGATACATCAGCTGATGGCTACTGTGATTGATGAGCGCATCGCGGCACTTAAACAAGAGGAGTCGTTGATTTCTGGCGTTATTACGGCACCAGCCGAGGAAGGCATACGCAAGCAGCGTCGTACGTTGCTGGACACACTGTTAACCACTCAAATAGGCGGGGAAGGGTTGACACGCAGCGAAATTTGTGACGAGGTGAATACGTTTGTGTTTGCGGTGAGTAATTTTCATGCACATGAAACCACAGAAATACTATTAAATAACTGCATATCATACAGGGTGTTGACACCACCACAGCAGCGATGTGTTTTGTGCTCTACAGTCTAGGTAAATATCCGGCGGAACAGCATAAATTGTTGACAGAAATTGAAGAACAGCTCTCCCTTGGTGCGGAACTCACTGCCGAAGCACTCAATCGTTTGACATATTTGGATCTTTTCGTCAAAGAGGTCTTACGTTACTACACTGTAGTGCCGCTCACGGGACGCCAGACTACTAGCGATACGGTGATCGGTGGGCGGCGCTACTGTGCTGGTATAACACTTTGGATTGATTTGTATGGACTTGCACATGATGCGCAATATTTCGATAAGCCGGATGAGTTTCAACCGTTGCGTTTCGCGCAAACACAGAAGGAGCACTTGCCGCCATATGTTTATATGCCATTCTCGGGTGGCCCACACATTTGTATAGGTCGTAATTATGCATTACTTATTATGAAAATGTTGACGGTGCAGATTTTGTGCAATTTTGAGGTAAACTTGCGCGATCCACATGAAGAGTTGGTGCTGCAGTCGCAAATGGTGCTAAAGTCGCTGCATGGTTTCAATTTGATGTTCAGGCAATGAGTATAAATTACTGAGAATATAGTGTCGATATTTTTATTATTTAATTAAGAGTCTGAATAAAGTGCATCACTGCAAAACTATGAATTAGATTTTGAATAAAGTATATCGTGCGGTCAAAAGGCATAAATACTGCTTTACTGCTTTTAATCAACCCATTTTGTTATTGTAAGGTCAAGGCACAATAGACCCTAGGTCGCGGTGCAACCTTCATTTACTTATCTAATCTACCTTAAAGTCAGCTATTGATTTTTTTGCGCTTTCGGAAGTACATCAGGTTATTTCCGGTTGTAAAGGCATTGCTTATATATACACATAAAATTAAGTTATTATAATAAAAGCTTAAAAACGTACAAAAACAATAATAAAACATTTTGTATAGTCTAATAAAATTTATAAAACTAACACGTTTTTGATTTTTACGAATTGTTAGGAAAATTTACAGTAAAATCCGTCACTCAATTTCAAAATTAATTTGGTGATGACAATATCTCGATAGTACTCTTAATTTATCGATTATTTCATCAAAACTTAATCGAAAACTTGTTTCAATTTTTTGGTCAGATAAAATCTGTTTCTTAATGTATGCAACCCTGTGTTTACAAAAAGTATACGCAAAGTAGTTGGCAACGCAACAACATATGATTCGTCAACGTAGTTCAGCAAACAAATAATACTGATTGTCATTTACGTGTCGTTCACAAATAAATTAATTTTTATATAAATTAAGCTTTTCATACGAAATTAGTGCGATTAAAAATGCAAACTAGTGGTGCAGATGATCTACTACAGTTTCGTGATTATAATAGCACACCCAGCATGAGTAGCCCACCGGCACAAATAAATGTGAACTCGCCCACCCATTCTAGCGGTTCTGCAGGTGCAACGCGCGGCAGTAATGCACTCAACGATTTGATTTATGACATGAGCAATTCTGCAGGCATCTTAAGTGGCAGCAACAACGCAGGTGGTGCTGGAAATATGAATAATATCCCAGCAGGCGGTGGCGGCGCTGGTGGTGACGCTGATACTGGCGCCGGCAACAAGGTGTCATTTCTTACACTTGAATACTATCAGCAATTCTTTAATGTGGATACTTATGTGGTGATAGAGCGCATTGCTAATTCGATGATACCAAAGCGTGCTGGTGGCAACTATTTGCGTTCGAGCATTGGCCAAAATCCTGACTTGTACGGACCGTTTTGGATTACAGTAACGCTGGTGAGTACCCTGTGATTTTTTTTCTATATATTTATACCTATATTTGTATGACACGAAAAAAATTTCTCAGATTTTTTCGATTGCCATAAGTGGCAATATCGCAAGTTATTTACAGCACGCCAATGACAACTACCACTGGCGTTATAATTTCCATTTAGTCTCCTATGCCGCCACTTGTATTTTCATCTATGCCAATCTTTTCCCCATCGCCTTGTGGGCGCTCTTTAAGTATAGTCTCAAACCCATTACCGATGATGTGGAAACTGAAAGCGTAAGTCCTTAAGCGTTTGTCTTTTAATAATTTTATATTATATATAGATGTATGTATGTATATTGTTCTTTATAATCCTTTGCGTCCACAGGCCGACTACTCGCCCTCCCTCCTGTCACTAATGTGCATTTACGGCTATTCGCTATTTATTTACATACCTGTCTCCGTATTGTGGGTTATACAGGTGGGTAATACACGTCTACTGCAACTATCAACCTTTAATATTTCTACAATATGTATTTTGCATCTCTCGCGCTACAGATTAGCTTGCTACAATGGCTACTAGTCATTACCGCCGCTCTACTCTCGGGCTCCGTGCTGATTTTCGTGCTCACTCCTGCGCTGCGTAACTCTAAGTTGTCGTTATTCCTCATAATCGGCATATTGGCTGCACATTTTCTACTCGCTGCTGGTTTCATGTTGTATTTCTTTCATGTGCCCAGCAATGTCGTAGCAAATGTGCCAGTTCCGGCCGCCTTGGAGGCGGTTACACAGGCTGTGAAACATGTAGTCACCCCGCCAGCCGTTGCTGGCAATATTGTACCGCTCAATGGCACACGTTGAGTAAATATTACTTAAATAAATTTTGTTTTTCCTAGAAAAGTAAGAATTTTTATTTAAATTTAAAATTTTTTTAGAAATTGTCGATTTATGATTTGCTACGGCCACAAATTGACACTTTCAATTTAATTTGTAATACATAATAATAAAATAATATTGTTATTACTATATAATTATTTACATGCCAACATATTCCATTGTAATTACTTAAATTTAATTTAAATATAAAGCTATGCCAAGTCGTGGTTAAATAAATGGGCATACAAATATACACAAAAAATGCTAAATGTTTGATATTCACTTTGAATCTATTATATATAAATATTTAAGTGTAATATTTAGCTTTGCTTTTGTTTGTTAATACGCTTATGCGTTTTTACGTTTAAGATTTTATCTAATTAAGTTAAGCGGCATTATGTGGCTTCATATGTTCAGCATGAATTCATTTAAATTTACATATTCATTCATTCATTTGCACAACGCGTGTCATTGCACGTGTCCTTTTGCCCTACATCAACTCTTTTTTTTTAATTTTAACAAAACACGTACACTTTCGCTTCACTTGTAGCTTGCAACATCGAAAGCAACGCAAGGAAACGGTTTCCTTAGCAACTGTCACTCATTTCATTTACATTGACAACGCTTCAGCGCTCTGAAGTTCAATTTAAATTAAAAAAAAATTATTTTTTGCAATGTGGTGCAGCTAAACTAGTTTGCATTGTGCTGCTTTCGCTGTTGCAAGACTACAATAGTCATATTAAAGTGCGACACAATAAAAGCCTTTCAAATCAACCCCAAATCCATAAGCACACATCGAAACTTAAATAGTTCAGTTTTTTATTTTTTTTTTCGCAGCACCTTTTCCTTTCAAGCTAACAACCCTTCTCTTTTAAAAAGTGTTCTGCTACGCATGCGCAGCCCTTTCCTTGCACGTGTTTGACTTTTCCTTCTTTCACCTTTTCCATTCTGTGCTTTTCCCGTTGACTTTATTTTGTTTGTTGACGAATGCATGCGCATCCTACTGAGCAGCAGCGAGTTTTGTTGACATTGTTTGGAAAAAGCGCTCACTTGCTGGAAAAGCGCTTTTGTTTGTGCCGAAGGGTATTGTTGTTGTTGTTATTATTTGATCCGCAGTGGGGTTGGAACAAGTTTCCACTTGGCTGATTAAAATTGGGTGTGAAAATGAAAATTCGCTTGGGCTGTTACGAAGGTTGGTACGAACAGTGGGACAGTTAAAGGATTTGCGGCGTTAAAAGATATAAAAATATAAAAACGAAAAAAAATTTACAGAATATGACTAAAAAAAATAATAATAAAGAAAAAAATATAATAATAAAAAAAAATAATAATAATAAAATAATAATAAAGAAAAAATCATAATAATAAAAAAATAATTAAAATAATAATAATAATAAAAGAGAAAAAAATAAAACAAAGATGAACTATAATAAAAATAATAGAGAAAACTGTAAACATTGGGTTATGTATCGAAAGTCCCCGAAAATATGTATATATTCATGATAATTGCGCAGTGCATGTCTACAACTACAATTACACTACAACCATAAAATAAGACTTCGTATCGTTTTCAAAACGTATTTTGGTCTACATAACCGGTAGTCAAGAACCTCAGTAAATCCGTTCCCACGATAGTCGGGTCTACAAAACCGGAACGGACGCGCATTTTCTATCCGGTCATCCTGGCAGAATCCTGCCTCTACTACAACAACAGCAACCTCAGTAAATCACTAACATATAGGGTCCTAAAGTCCATGAATATCGACATCTGTACCTCCTTAGCTCAGTATATTGAACGCGCGGCCATTCTTAGTTGATCGTGGCTTCGAAATTAAACACAAAAAAATACTGATTTTGGGTATATAGTGTACCGCAGGAGATGAGTAGACTGCATTCGTTCCCACGACAGTCGGTTCTACAAAACCGGAACGGAACCGGATGTTTTATACGGTCAAGCACTGCCAACTAGGTGTAATTCTGCCGCTACAACAGTATACAATAACAGGATTTTAAATCTTAGTCCTATAAATGGCTAAATTTCCATTAAAATTATTGTCTGTCATTCTACCGTCGTAATGATTGAGATGATCCAGAGTTCTGGCTCTAAATTCATATAAGCTCGGCATAAGACTTTAATCAAGGTACTCTTTGTATAAGCCAAAACGACTGGCTAATACTTGGAGTAAAACGCTTGAGTGGTACCCAAAAGGCAGCAAGAGGCGCGGAGGACTAAGCATTGCGGACCTCTCCTCCTCAAGAAAAAGAAACTGTTTCTAAATCTCAATATTCTCTTCTTCCTCCTTACGCCTTCTACATCCTTCTTCAATGATTCAAAAGAAGAAAAAACATAGAAGAAAAAAGCTGCGCCCAACACGCGCATCAACGCTACCACAAACGCCAAACGCAGCCCGCCAGCCAGGCAGGCAAACCAACAAGCAAGCAGCATACGCTCATTTATTTATAAGCTATTTTTTTTTTTTTTGCTCACCACTTCGGCAGCCGCAACAGAAATTATTCAAATTACAAATTTTACCAGGCGCACATCAGCAAGCAGCAAGCAAAACGGCTGCCGAGTAAGAAAAGCCAATCAGCTCACTCGGAGTGAGGTGACTACTGAGACAAGAAGGCTTTAAAGCTACGCGCTGCCAACTGGCACAACAGACGCTGGCCGCCCAGGCGGTTGACGCGCCATGCCAACTAGAGTTTGTTGTTGGTTGTGTGGTAAAAAGCATTGAAACTTTAGAAAATTTTACAACTTGACAAATGAATGGCGATGGCAGGAGCAGCAGCAAGTTGATGGACCGCTGACACGCGCCGCTGCCGGTGGTGGTTACAGCGGCGCAGCAGTTGCCGGCGTTGCTATGAAAGTTAATGCCGCTGATGGCTGTTTGCCGTTTGCTATACGGCGTGGTGGTACTGTTGTTGCTTTCGTTTTGGTATGAGCAAATATTGCTTTGTAAACGCTGCGCCTTTTTTATAGCTACTTTTTCATACCCTTCATGCCGCGCTGCCACAACTGCTTTGCATATGCAAATGCGCGTTGCGTTGCAGCTACATTTAACTGTGCTTTTGCGCTGCTACATACAATTGCTGTTACGTTTTCGGCTGCTATACAGGCACATGCTTTCATATACATATGTATATACACATGTACATGTACATATATATTTGTCTGCATCACCCTTGTTTGGTATGCAAATCTCATCCCTTTTGCATGCCACAAAATTACAAGACAGGCTTATCAAGCATAATAAAACTTCGTCTAACAGCAGCGCACACACACACACACGCACTTGCGCAAGTTTACGCTATAAATGCTGCAATGCGCGCTTGCAAGCTGCAACAGTGGGTGGCGTATCACTTGTGTAAAAGTTTCTAAAATTTGTTTTCTTCTTGTTTTTGTAAAATATTTTTCGCTATGCACATTTTGTTGTTGTTTGTCCAACATTTGCATTTCCGCCGCTTTACTTGTCCGTCGCTTTGTTATTGCTGTGACCACTGCCATCGTCACCACTGCCACGCCCAATGCAGTCGAGCTGCTTTTAATTTCGATTCTATTGCCGCAGGCCGTTTTCCGGTTTCCGTTTGCCATACAATCAATGCGTGCCACTTACGGCCTTTTGGACCAGCGCATCCTCACTGCTGACTTGCCCACATCCATTGGTCCATTTGGTACGCTCTATTGTTTTTTTCTTTTTATTTCTGTTTATTTTAAATATGAATGTTGTTGTTTTTACGCTGCCTGCTTTCTAGTTTTGTTGCTTACTCTATTTTTAATAATAATAATAAAAAATAAACATGTGCGCTCTGAAAAATTGCCTGCCAGCTGTCCAAGCATTGCAAATGTCAACAATATAAACAATGCATGTGATGTAGTGTGGCCAGATGTTGAATATGCGTATGAAAAACGCTTGTATGTACAACGAGCATACGTATGTATGTATAAATGTTATTGGAAATAAGAAAAAAATTACAAAAACCAAAAATAAGAAAATTAAAAAAATAAAAATAATTAAGAAAGAAATAAATATTAAAACAAAAATTAAAAACATCAAGAAGTTGAAGCCAAAATATTAATTATAAACTTGCAATATTTGTAATTTTTTGATGTTTTCCTCGAGTCTCCAATAAAATAAAAATAAAAAAAAAAATTAAAAAAAAATTAAAAAAAAATAAAAAATATTAAAAAAAAATAATAATAAAAAAAAATTAAAAAAATTTTAAAATAAAAAAAAAAAAAAAAAATAAAAAAAACAAATTAGCAAAACTTAATTCTTTGATATTTTTCTCGAGTCTCCAATTAAATTAGCAAACTTTCTTTATACTTTTCTGCCTCCTTTTCTCATGCGTTTGCCTACTCACATATACAATTTTTTTCTATATAAGCGTTTATGCACACATAACTCACAAGAATCACGCATATTTACCATAAGTACGCGTATCACTCTTAATTAAGTACTCAATTTAGCACTCTCTTATGCAGTAAATCATTTCGCCTGCAGTCCTTACTTCAATTCGTATTTACACCCCATTTTTTCTAGGTAAATTGACGAAGTTTCATCGCATACCTTTATGCTCTTTATGTTTGCATGTGTGAGTGCCTTTGATTTGCATACGAAATTTTCTTGAGGGCATAAATACTTCTGCTTCTGCCTCTGCTTTGGCGCTCGCTTATGCATGCATGGAAAATTCTTTAATCTACAAGCTATTACGACGCTGGGGGGGCGAACAGGGTTAAGTGAAAATGCTAATAAATTGCTGAATTTGTCAAATCGGACATGTTGCGATATCAAAGTGGCACTGAAATTATATAAAGAATATTATTCTCGAAAAGGCCTGTCGTTCAAGCTAAGCTTAACCTCACTTCAAGTAAATATTTCACTTAGGAACGATTAGAAAAGTATTGCACAAAAAGCCGTTATGACGTCTTAATTTGATGAAAAACGGGACTTTGACGTCCTTGTAATATCGCCTGAGGAAAGGTTGTGTCAAAATAGTCTCGAGGAGATTTTAATTTTATCTCATGTAACAACCGAAAGTCCGAGAAATTCACACAACCACACCTCTAAATCGATCGCTGACTTCATCTTCTAAGAGAAAAACTTCGAGTTTTAGCTCCAGTTTGGTCATCAGTAGGTCGTTCCGTTATCCAGCAGCGAGGACTTAAACTGACACTTTCACTCAAATCAGTAAACCTTCAAAATCGTTAACTCCACAACAAATGCTTTGTTTTTTAAACTGTTTTGACTTCAGCCACAAAGGGTAACATCAATCCATCTCGTGGCCGTCCTTGGTTTTCTTGGTAACCCAAGCAAGTTCATTTCTAGCGGCAGCATTTTTATGGAATTCATACAGATACCGATGTAACAGCTCTAACCGACGGACCAATGGACCGGACGATCAATGTATCACCAACAAGATCGAATCACTATTATATGAAACAGTTAGACTGAGCAAAGGTCATGTCACGGGTTCATGAAACTGGAACGAATACTGATTTTTATACGGTCAAGAACTGTTAACTGCGTAGCATTCCTCCAAAATATTTCAGGAATGTTTTCTACCGCTACAAGAACCACAGTAATGGTTCGATCAGTATCCGAATCCGCTCCGTCTTCGTAGATCCGACAGACATGCCAACGCTCTTAGGATCCAAGCTACCTTAAATATCCGAATCCGTTCCGTTTACGTAGAATCGATTGTTGTGCGAACAGTCCTAGGATGTTGTTGTTGTTATTGTAGCGGCAGAATTCAGCCGAGTTCACAGTCCTTGGCCGGATAAAAATCCGGGTCCGTTCCGGTTACGTGGGAACGGCACAGTCCTAGCATCAAAGCTCTTGGTTATTGTGCATGCCAGAGATTATCGGATAGGAGCACCCTATTGCCACAGCCATAATATACATATATAATAATATAAATCGTCGAGTATCCCAAATGAGTTCCGTTTGCATATATGAAATTCGAAACGAGCATCCCTGTCCTCAGCAACATTCGAATAACGTTATATGTGCACACATATTTATGTATAAATGTAGGTATGTACTCGTATGTGTATTTGTATGATGCAGAAATTATCCAAAACCGAATGCAGATTTTCATATTACCTCTCCGTCGGGCGGTGCGCACAGCGAGTAGACACCTTCATTGAATGCCAAGCAGATTTCAGCTACAAACGTTGAATATTAAAAACCGTAGCTGGGGTTCACACATACATACCTGCATATGTCCTTTGCATATACATATGTGCATACATACATATGTGGTTTTTGTGAAAATAAAAAGAAAGAAATTCAGCAAAGCTCGCACAGGCGAACACTTCGCCCCAAAAATAGGACCAACCAGGCGTGCAACCCCAAAGCCATTTGCATTGAATTGACTTTGTGGGCGGGGGAGCGCGGCGGTTGTGGTGTGTAGTTGGAATTTTGCGAAAATCTTACACATATGTATGTATGTAGATATACTTGTATAAATTGGTGAATTTCGTTGAGGCGTCTGTGGGGCAGTATTTGAATGTGTTTGATTAATAGAATTCTATTTATTTTTGGTGATTGGATGGGTGGAAATCGTCGAACGATTGATAGCTGAAACGCACAGGCATACAAATGTACATACATATATGTGTATACTTGTGTTTAGAGCATACATGAAGGTATATGAGCTTAAAGTAATGCCTATTAAATTTAAATATCTGAAAAGCTGCTTAAATTTGTATGCAAAAAATTTGCTGCGGGAATACTCCCATACATTTGTGATTTCCACTTGAAATCGTGAAATTTATAAGTTTTTTTTGGAAAATAGTTATTGTGTGCTTTTATGTGAGGGTATGTGCTTTATGACTTTAAAATTTTAAAATTTATGAAAAAAGTTCGTATTAAAAAAATTTTTATTTACATCATTTTCTTTAGAAAAAATATTAATCTCTTTGAAATTTCCAAATATGATCCAAAAATATGATTTCATAAAAAATTTGCAAATTTTAAGTTGCTACACAAACTTTTTTATTGATCCTTTAAATAATACGCAAAATTTCCAAACCAATACCTTCTTGTGTATTCTAAACTCTTCGCCTTTTCTTTTGCTTCTAAAATTAGCATTTCAAATTTTGGGCGCCTAAGACTATTTACTTAGCTTTTCAGCTTTTGTCAGGGCCAAAAATACGGAATTAATTTCTTATTTTGCGCACAGCAGCTTAGTGACCCATAGGGTGTAATTTATGTGGGCGCAAGAACAATAAATAAATGTAAAATTAAATTGGAGACCAAAATAAGTTAGAGTAAGAAGTTTTAAGTTGAGTAAAAAGAATAAAAATGGAATTTATTGAAGCTGAAAGAAAGTTAAATAGAAAATATAAAGAATACAATTTTTTTTAATATTAACAATTAAAAACAAAAATAAAAAAAAATATAATATAAGATAAAAAATAAAAATTAATGCAAATGTTTAAAAATATTTTTTTATAAATAAAAAATCATTAAAAATAAATACTTTAATAGTGTAATCAATAAAATTTAATAGCAAGCTTATAGAATAAAGCCAATTTACCCAATTTACCATATTAAAGTTGTTTAGAAAATTAAAAATAAAAATTATTAAATATATTAAAAATAATAAAAACCAATTAAAAATAAATTTAAAATATTAAATATAACAATTAAAAAAATTTTAAATAACAAAAATTAATTTAGAATATAAAATATATAAAAAAAATATTAAAAATGTTTTTTTAATAGTAAAAAAATAATTGAGCTTTTAATTTTAGAAAAATGTTGTTTCGAAAATATAAATATTAAAAATAAAAATTATTAAATATATTACAAAAATAAAGACAAAGTAAAAATAAATTTAAAATATATAAAAAATAAAAATGTATGACATTTGTTTTATTTAATAAATAATAATCAGATCTTTTAAAATATTAAAAAAAAAATATAAAATTAAAATATAAATATTAAAAAAAATTATAAATATAATAATATATATAAAATAAAGTATACAATAATAATAGTAATAATGATAATTTAAAATATTTAAATATAAAAATATGTAAATATGACTAAAAACTTGTTGTAAATTAAATAATACCATACTAATACATATATTAGAAAAACTAAAAAAAATAAAAAAATAAATTTATATACATACATATGTATATATATAAGTTTTAAAATAAATAAAAATAAAGAAAAAACAATAAAAACTCAAATTATATTTTTTTTTACAAATAACAAACAAGGAATAAAACATAAGTAATTAAATGAAATGTTTATAAATATATCAGAAAGCTTAATCTTAAGCTTAAGTATAATAGTAAATTTAGTTAAAAAATAAATAATTTGAAAAAGTAGAAAAATAATGAGGCAAGCAGGGATAATATAGAAAATCTTAAGAAAAAAATTATGGAAAATCAAGAATGAAATAATAAAAAAATCATAGATAAAAAAATAATAAAAAACAGAAAAAAATAATAAAAAAAAATCTGACATAAAATAATATGAAAAAATTAATAAAAATTATTTCAAAAATCCGTACTTAAAAAATATTAAAAGCGCCAAAATTCATATAAAAATAAGTCTAACTGATTGCTGTGCCGTGCGTAGTATCGTGTTCTATTAATTTTTCAACTAAAATTCCCGTTTCCCCACACTTCCTGCCAATCTTTCATTTGCTTAACTTTTTCCTCGCCATTCGTCGCACTCAATCATTCACAATCACTTCTAGCCCTCGCCTATGTATGCGCTCCACTTTTTGCACCGACCCACACGCACACATCCATATGCGTCTTGTGCACCTTTCGCTTGCTCCAATTTTCTTTCTGTGATTTTATTTCCCATTTAATTTTTTATTTAACACTCTTTTTGTCCCTTTAGACCCTTTTATTTTGATTTTTCAACTTCTAAGTCCCTTTTAAGCGAACGGAAACGGAAACCACTTCTTTGCCCAAAACCAAACACATGTCGGGGGGTACGCTCGTCTAACGGAAATTTGCTCTGGAAGCTGTGCCACTTTTTGGTGCGACAAATTAGCTTACGCCGCCATCACTCAAAGCAATTATGCCACATTTTTTTTCGCTACTTCCCCACCACCCGTTCGCTGCAACGCCAGGGTTGATTGGAGCGTATGTTTAGCTTTTATTTTTTTGCAAGTAAAGAAATTTTTGCACTTAAAGTGGCTTGAGGCTTGAGTTGAGTGCAAAAAAATGCCAAAATGAAATACAAACAAGAATACCTTAAATGCTTTGTGCTGCAGAAAAGGGCGGTTCTCATGCACAGAATTTCATAAATATTTGGCAAAGGAACATGTGTGCGCTCTCCAGCTGACAGCTCGAGGCATATTGTTGTAATTAGGCAACTCATAGTGACGTTGAAGAGTGTACTTATTGCAGATTAAGCAAAGGGTGTAAGAAAATGGGGAATTTGAAAAAGAAAAGCGCTGTGATGAGGCGGTCCAAATGAGGTCATACTCGGCGGTTGACCAAAAAAGGTCTTACATGCAATACAGGTACAAATTACAAATGAAGGTAAATATTCTCTTCAGTTTTCTTAAGGCTCGAGAAGCTCTATTCCTAATAATTAGAAGCCACTTTCTAAGAAACTTAGTACCTCCATACAATCCTTCCCTTTTCTTACCTCTGAAAAAGGAATTTCTGGTCAAAAATTCACAAATACTCTGATCTTTCCTTACTGAGCTCGATACAGAAAAAATAGTTACTAGATTCTGTAGTCGTCGCTTTGATCAAAGTTCCTCACGTTCGGTTAAGATATCTCTCAAGCTGTCTTGAATGCATAATGCCAACAAATTCACAAGTTTCGTCCCATTTATTCTCGGTAGGTTTCTGAGTTAGGATTTTTCTTGTGTTCATAATTTCAATGGAGGTCCTAGTACCGAAAATCGTTTATAAATTTTACCTTGACCTCTTAGTAAAGTATCAATTCCAACTATTTGTGACCTTCTTTCGCAATGTGGCGCCAGTTCCTTCTCCACCTGGTGTTCCAACGGAGTGGAGGCCTTGCTCTTCCTCTGCTTCCCCGGTACTGCATCGAATACTTTCAGAGCTGGAATGTTTTCGTCCATTCGGACGACATGACCTAACCTGCGTAGCCATGTCAATGTCGACCATCTTCCGCAAGAGTAGATTGAAGAAGTCGCCTGGACTGAAATCTCGTTTGGTATCGAACAGCTCGGAGAGGTCCTGTCCAAACCTAACGGAGCTTTTGGTGGTTCTTAACGCCATAGTATCAGTTTTGCAGGAATACCAAATTCAGACATAGCGGCACAAATGTAGCTACTTTACGTGCTGTCGAAAGCAGCTTTGAAATCGACGAATAGGTGGTGAGTGTCGATTCTCTTTTCACAGGTCTTTTCCAAAATTTTGCGCATGCTGATCTGGTCGGTTGTTGATTTTCCAGGTCTAAAGTCACACTGATAAGATCTTATCAGTTTGTTGGGTGGGCTTTAACATTTTACAGTACGCTCGATAGACCCTTATGTGCGATGTTGAAGAGGCTTATCCCACGGTAGTTGACGCAAATTGTGGGGTCTCCCTTTTTGTGGATTCGCTAAAGCGCACTTGAATTCCAAACGTCGGGCATGCTTTCGTCGGACCATATTTTACAAAGACGCTGATGCATGCGCTTTATCAGTTCTTCGCTACCGTGTTCGAATAGCTCGGCCGCCAATTCAAACGCCCCCGCTGCTTTGTTGTTCTTCAGACGGTAATTGCTATTTGAACTTCTTCATAGTCGGGCAATGGAACGTCGGCTCCATCGTCATCGATTGGGGAATCGGGTTCGCCATCTCCTGATGTTATGCCTTCACTGCCATTCAGTAGGTTGGAGAAGTGTATTTGTGACCTAGATTGTCTTAAATATGGAACGTTTTCAACTTACTTATCTCTTATCTTAGTCACTTATCGCTGCGGTTAGAGGTATTCTCCCTTTCTATAGAGGTTCAAAAGTATGGAAGTCGTCGTCTTGAACTTCAATTTATAAGCTAACGATATAAAGACTTTAGAACTCTGTTCTAATTCAGCCTTGACACTGGTGTTCTCCGACGTTATAGGACCCATTATGTGCATCTTCAATTTTTTTAGAAGCTTAAGCGAGCCTAACCTCACTTTATAAACATACATATAGATTGTGTGCCATCGATAGCAAAGTCTTAAAGACCATTAAATCTATTTTGTTCCTTGAAATCCATTATTTTCAACCCTCTTCGTGCACTTTCTTTAAATCAAAAATTTGTACATGCGATTTACATTTCTAGCCGATTTAGCAATTGGCACAGTTAAATCATATTTTGTGGGCTCCCAGCAAATACACACACACACAGAGCCACAGATTGCAAGCGCTCAAGCGGCTTATCCTTTATAAAACGAACCCAGAATCGCCCATAAGCGCATTGAACAATTACAGAGCCAGAGACATAGTTTTCCAACCGCACTTGTATGTATGTGTGTGTGTGTGTGAGTTTGCTGCAAACCGAAAACCGCCCATTTTCAACTTCATTATATACGAGTACACTTACCAATTGCTTGTTGACGCATTTGCTCCATATTTTTCCCGTAGATTTCCGTTTGCCTTAACGGTTTACACTGTATGTTTCTTTTGTTGTTGTTGCATTTGTTATTCATTTTACGCCGGCTATACGTATGTGCGTGCCTTTGCGCTCACACGGCATTTTTCCGAAGCTCTCTTTTCATTTGTTGTTGCCACTATGGCAACTATGTATGCACTATGTGATGTGAGGGGGGCTTTGGGAGGGCGCTCGGTTGGCAAATGCCAGGTCTTCATTATTTACTTCAAATAGCTGTTGCTGCTGTTTTGTTGCAATCAACGGTAGTGCAAAGTTCGTGTGTAAGTGTGCTTAACGGTAGTTGTAGGCGTTGGCGCGTGTACTCTCGTCGCGCTGTGATTGCGCTCTCGTGTGCGACTTCGCTCGCTTTGGCTCTGAGTGCTTGCTTGCTGGGTCACCTACAGTCAGAGTTGCCAACTGGGCGTGAATTGGTACATTACCGGCTTCCTTTTAAAAAAATATTGCTGAAGATGTTGATTCTACGGAAAATGCGGATAAGACCCTAACTTGTCTCTTCAGTATCTTTAAATCATGCTAAAGTTTAGACAAACAATATCCAGATTTCTAAATGATGACTGATTAGCTGATTGAAAGTGATGAACAGGTCAACAAAATGCCTCGTGAAAAGCTTCGGAGAACTTTGATTACGAAAGCTGATGGTTGATTCTTTCCTTGCTATGCTAATATATCGTTGGTTGGCATTCGGTATAATCGAAACTATTATTTTCCGACTGTAAAACCCAGATTCCATTCCGCATCCTTCCACTTGGTATCCCTCTGTCTAAACTCTTACGCGTCTGAAGTAGCGTTCCAAGCAAGTTCAATATCCTGCAAGCCTTCTTCAAAGTTGTTGCCTCTCTCGCTTGTGTTACATTAGTTCGATTCTCAAAATCGGGACGTTGTAGCCAGTGCGAGATTTTTTTTTACAATCGAAACTTCTACTTTCCGACCGCAGCATACCTGAACCCCAGTATACTTCAACCTAGTTTCTCTCAGCCTCGCAAGATTCGTGTTGTGTTCGATGTCTACCAAGCCTTTTTCAAATCCAATCCAAATTAATTTTCAATTTTTTTTCATCTATAATATCAGAGGGTCTTGAAAGAGCCTTGTAAGAATTTTTTCGTCATCGAACAGGGTTTCAGACCAGTTCACTGCGAGCTATTAGATTTCTCCAACTGAGTCGTGATGTAAAGCTTGGTTCTAGGATTCAAAGCTAGTGTCCAGGGTAGTGGTGGTAAGCGAACTAAATGTTGGGCTACAGTCTAACCGAGAAGTTGTAGACTCTTTGGTGTGGATATTAAATAGTACATGGGCTACTTTTCTACATTCAAGAACCTAAACATATACCAAAAATCAGCGCTCTTAGTACTATATAGTTTTTATACCTAATATACATATATCTTTTCCGACTTTTGGCATCCCTAATTACATTACTACTAAATGTATCCAATAACTTCCTCGCTCTGTTTTCAAGCTCAGCAATACACGCACCGGCAATGCAGTTACTTTTCATATCGTTTTATTTGCTCTCTCCTATTTTCACTCTGTGGTATTTTCTCTCTCTCTCTCTCTCTCTCTCTCTCAATACTGCGTACTCCTCAAATGCAAAATCGATAATATAGGTGCATGCTGCACTTTGCAGGACTTTTTTTCTCTCGAAATAAAATTACGTTTTCTAGGTACACGTAATAAATGGAACAGGATTGTACTTAATATAGCTGTAAATATATATAAATATACCGTTATATAATGCGATTGGGATGCCGCTGCATTGCTCCGTATCCGGCGCCTACCCACCCGCCCGCTCTTTAACTCGCTCCTCAACGAAGGCGCTGACGACGCGTGGATTTTGTTAATGATGTGGAGGATTTAGATATTAAGCAATATTTACTGTGGCCGTCCAAAGTTCTCGGATTTATAGATAAGCGTGTAAAATGTAGAAAAATCCTCCAACATAAATAGGCTAAATGGAAAGGATGAGCATCAAAAGCAGACGCAAAGGAGAGCAAACGGTACTATAGATTAGATATGTAGTCGAGTTGATGCTGTAATGCTTGTCGTCGTAGTTGATTTGAAAATGTGATTTATTGCAAAAGCTTGAAGTGTATAATGGGCTAGAAAAGTAGGTGAGCTCCAATGGAGGGAGTGAGCGCGAGTGTGCTTTTAAGGGATGCATATCCAGAGTGTACCGTTAGTAGTGGTAGGGTGGAGTGTGTGAAATAATTTTATGCAGGCATTGGAAACGTTTTATTAAACGTTTGAATTCGTTATGCTTGACAGCTGATTTTAAAAATAATTAAGGCAATCGATTGGATTTTATTTGAAAAGCAGATTGAGCTGATTGAGCGCTTTGATTGATTGACGTATGCGAATTTTTTAATAACTAAAAAGTTATATACCTTGAATATTAAACAAAAAAAAAATCACCAAACTAACTAAAAATAATGATTGCTGTTGAACAACAGACTATTAAAGCAATGATTGAGCCTTTGTTGAAATGTATTTTTAGTTTTTACTGTTTGTGAGTCTAGTTCAGTTGCGTCAAATAACGTTACATCGTTATGCTTGAATTATAAGATGTGTAAAATAATGATTGAAGCCATGCTTGAAGCTGAACTTTTTGTATAAACGCTATTTTTCATTAAAAAATTATTCAATGCTTGTTGCTTGAATACGCAAAATTCATTGCTGTTATGTCAAATAACGTTACATCGTTATGCTTAAATTGTAAGTTGTGTAAAACAATGATTGAAGCCTTGATTGAAGTTAAAATCTTTGTATAAACGTTACTTTTTTTTACAAAAGTATTCAAAGCTTGTTGCTTGAATATGCAAAATTGGCTGACTGATTGCTGCCATGCTTGATAGCGCTTTTCAATCAAGATTGAATGTTTTTTGTTTTTGAAAATAAAAATCCAACTGCATATAAATATAAATATTTGATTTGTTAAAAGTACTGGTCCACAATGTTTATTAACTATAAGGTAGTGCTTGTTGCCATGATTGATTGTTAAAAAGCTAATAATTAACCAAAAACAAAAGTTCCAATCAATAGTTTAAGCTCTTAGCGCAATTTGAAAGACTTTTTTGATTTTTTGTAATCATATGAATGATTGATGTTTTGATTGAAGACCCATACTCTATTAATAAATGCAAGCAAATCAGTTCTAATGCTATTGTTTAAGCTCTTAGTGCAATTTGAAAGACTTTTTTGATTTTGTGTAATCATATAAATGATTGATGTTTTGATTGAAGACCCATATTCTATTAATAAATGCAAGCAAATCATTTCTAATGCTATATTTTAAGTTTTTAGCTCAATGTGGGGAAACTTTTTTGATTTTTTGTTATCATATAAATGATTGATGCTATGATTGAATGCTCATATTGCTTTTAAATTCGATTGTATTCTGAAAAATATTCCTCGATTTCAAAACATATAACTGCTTCACACAAATTATTGTTCTAAATCTCGAATTACTCGAATATATTGTGATTGACGCAATGCTTGTTTGTGGAAAAACATTAGAATCATATAAAATGTATATGTAAACTTGAAGACATAGTTTTTTAAGGACCAATTTGCAATACAAACTTTACTTTTTTGCCACAAACGAATTCTCTTCAATTTTTTTTTGTAACTACTCATACAATCGTATTACATACTCTGTATTTATGTACGCTTGCAGCTATAAATTCCTATCTACAAATGCATGCATACATACTATTGTTTTCTATTTACGAAAATGTTCTGCATTTACCGCCACACTGCTCTGCCACCACCCTCACCGCAACGCTGCTACTTGCAACCCGGCCGGCTTTCCCGGTCTGAGCCAGTCCCGACTGCTGCACCAGTGACCCGACAATGCATATGGCTCCTGCACTGCTGCTATTGTTGCGCTGACAAGCTACCTGGCCGGCTGCTGGCTGCCTGGCTGCAGGAAAAAGCTCCTGAGCTTTTGCGTGCTTTCGCCTAATTTCTAGCGGCGTCGACCATTTGCAGTCCGCTTTGTGCAGCAAGCAGAATTGCATACTTTACGGCGCGCCACACACACACACACACCCATAAACACGCAAAACAGTTGCCTGGAACCTGGCAAAAGACTACTGCAACAACAATCGGCTGATGCCGACACCGCCGACTGCATTAGGCTGCGCTGCCGCTTGCTTTGCAATTCGTCGCGATTCGTTACAACACTCGTCGGGCTTGCTGGCGCTCGTCGCTGAGCAGCCTTCGTCTTCGCCTACGATTGCGAATTCGAAATTTTCGGTTCCTCAACAAATGACATGTTGTGGCAGCTAGCCGTTGGCACAAACAGCTCCTTCAGTACGAGTACGAGTGCGGTCTTCGACGTATCCAAAAGCAAACGCGGCTCTTTTTTAAGCGCGTTTTGTATTATTCTACTCATATAATTTATAATTTGCGTCGCTATATGATTTCTCCTTGTTTCGTAGAACAACAACAACAAACAAACAAACAAGAATAACGGTAAACAACAGCCAGCAAAGGTTACTGAAACGACAGCAGCAGCAGCAGCAAGCGCAGCAGCCGGTGCAGCCAAGTGAATCGTATAAGCAATTCTTCTATTGTCGGCAAGATTTTCATTTTGCGCAAAAATTTCAAGTATTCCAAAAAAATTCAAAATCCAATAGCCGGTGGCTGAACGGCATACCACGATCAGGATCAGGCGGGTGTGTGCAAAACAGTAAGCAAACCAACAACAATCGTTAGTTTGAAGCAACATTACGTTTCAGCGTCGCAGCAGCCACACTTCCAAGTTGTCAAAATCATTCATGCAATCTTCACAATTCTTCAAGTTTTGAGTCATTACAAACAAAAGCTCCAAACTTAATTTGGCAACTTTTCAAAGTTTTTTGGAAAAATTTGTTGCGCTTTAACGGCATCTCAGTTGGCCTTCCACCATTGCATGCATATCTCGGCTGAAACGCCGAAATTTTTCAAAACAACAACAGCAACACAGCGTCAGTATTGAAGCATCAATAAAGCGTAATTCGCGTAAAGCCATCTGAGGATTCCAGCGGGAAGATTTCATCGTCGAACAGCTGTTCAGCTTACACTTTTGCCAACAACGGCTTTAAACAGGGTAAGTGCTAGCGGCTTGCATGTGACTTTGTGGTGTGGGGTGTGGCACTATGTATACAACAAATTATATATATACTTGTGTGTGTATGCAGAATGAAGTTACTATCCCATTGAAAAATAGTTCAAACTTTTATTTGTTTTTAACAGAAATTATTTTGATGTTAGATTTCTGTCTTCTGTGCGTTAATATGTGCCTTCAATGAATATCAATGAATAATTTATAAAAATGTTTTCCTTTTTAAATACTATATTGGAAGGCAATAGAGTTTTAAGTTTTTATTTCCGTTGATCAATCTATCGTCTTTTTTTTCTAATATTTTTTTTGATCATCTCATTTAATTTTAGCATTCTCAGATTTATCGTAAAAAAATATCGAATATCAAAATTCTTTCTATTAATATTTTTTTATATTTTTTAAATATATTTTTTTTAATATTTTGCATAGTTTAATGTTTTACATCTTTTTATTTTTTTTTTTAAGTTAAAAAAAATTTTTATGTAAAAAAATGAAAAAAAAAAATTAAATTAAAAAAAAAAAATAAAAATGGTTCTTCCCTTTTTTAAATTAATTTTCTTTTAATGCTTTTTTTTTCTAAATTTTTTTAAACATTTTTTTTTATTTTTCTTTAAATTTTTTTTTTTAATTTTTTCTTTTAAATTTTTAAAAAATTATTTTTTTAAATTTTTTTAAATTTTTTTTAAATTTTTTTAAATTTTTTTTTGTATAATTAAATTTTTTTTAACTTCTTTATCGAATTTTAGCATTTTTAGGTTTTTAACGTAAAAATAAAATTTACTTATACGTGTTTTCGAGTTTTTTTAATTTTTTTTTAATATTTTTGAAAATTATTTTGTTATTATTTTAATCATAATGAGTTTTAGCATCTTTTGTTCTTTAAAATACCATATTTTTTAATATAATATTTTTTTTTTATTTTTTTTTATTTTTAAATATCATATTGATTTTAAGTTTTTAAGGACTTTTCGTATAAAATTATTGTTTCTTATATACATTCGTCCTTTCTATGAATATTTTTTTTTAAATAATTTTTAACAAATTTTTGGATTTTTGTAATTTTTTTTTAATATTTTTTTTTTATAAATTTAGCTTAAGCTGTCAATTCGTCCTTTCGTTGATATGCTTTCTAAATTATGTTTTGATCGAATTTTCGTTTTTTTGTAAAAAAAATCTTTCTATGAATAATTTTTACTTCGATGCTCGCTTCTCCGTCGATTGTGTGACATTTTCTAATTCTCTCCAGTGCAGTTAGTAATGTTCACCATTTTATCAATATCCGAAGTAAAACATTCTTTCCGTTCGATGAAGGCACTATTTTTTTTTTATTTTTTATTATTATTTTTCGCCTTTACAAATTTTTCTTACAATTTCTTCATATTATTAGATTCATTCTTTTCATATTATAAAATGTATTTTTTTCTCAAAAAAATCATGCTTTCGAAAAATATCTTGAAAACAGCTGAAAATTGTATTTTTTGTTGATGTATATATAGGTAAGTGCGTAATTTTAAATACGTTTTTTGATTCACATACACTTTTTAGTGCAGATTTTATAGTATTTTGTTCAAAATCGTCTCTAAAAGCTTTCGAAAGCATATCGTGTTAATTATAAATTATTTTATCTTATTTCTCCCTTCGTTTTCTTTTCCATTTTATAAGATTTATTTCCCTCAACAAAAAATGATTGTGAAGAGTTTTTGTGGTCGTTTCATAAAATATCGCCTACAAAATCGAAACTGAGTTTTTATTACTTACGATCCACTACATCATATTATATATATGTATGTATGCATCACATTTTAAGCTTTTGCTATAAGATATAACCAATATATAACCATTTATCATAACCATTCTATAACCGAAACTCAAAATTTGTTTCAATATGGGTGTCTTCTATTATATCGTTTTTCCTTCTCTTGTAAAGTTATGAAAATTGCTGTTACATTATTTTGCATTTTAGGGGACAAAACAACGAAAGACGAAAATTTTTCTTTCCTTAGACGAATTTTTGCTTTATTGAAAAAACTTCATTAGAGAATCAGTTTTGCAATTTTAATGGAACTCAGGGCCGTTTTCTCAATATCTGATTAGCAACCATTTGTCAGTTAAGCTCTGGTTTCAAAAACGGTTCTCTAACGAAGGAAGTCTTGGCCAAGTAACCAGAAAAGGTTCTCTACCGTTAAAAGGAGTCTTGGCCAAGTTAACCAGAACTTAAGTGACGCATGGCAGACATTGAAAAAACGGCCCTTAAGTTTTTTGTCAGTATGCTCTTTAGTCGTTTACCTTTTTCTTCCTTTCGACGTATATTACATTATACAATTATAAACTCTACTCTTGAAGTTATTCTCTCTATATTTGTAATCTGACTTCCACTATTTTATATTTTTTAAATATTTGTTATATATTTTTTTTGATTTCGAATATATTTTCATTCTATATTTTTATTATTTAATACATTTAAATATAGCTTTTCGTCTTCGTCAATATTTCATTCATTATTCTACTTATTTCAAAAGCTCACACACACACTTTGTAACTCTCTCGCTCTCTTTCAGCTGCTTGAGTATACGATCCACTGAGCTATCAACAGCAAAAAGCTAAAGAGCAAACGAAAGAGAAAAAAGCAATCATTAAGCGCAAGTGATATATCTACGAATATCAAAACAATCATAAAGCAAATGAACAATTCGTGAACATTTTTGCACAAATACTTTTAAAAAGGCATTACCAATCGATACATTTTCATATATATCGATAATTAAACATTTCAAAATATTTTACGATATTTTCCTAGAAGTCAAACATCTTCGGTTGTTCTTATATGATTTCTCGTAACAGCCAAGCGTCAAGCGAATAAAAAGCACTGACATTAAAAGTGAGCATTCCGAATACATACGCGAGCAAGAGCGAAAAGAGAGAGTGCACAAAGGCGAGAGTTTATAAAGGTTACAACAAAATAGCGACCGCGTTTCCTAGTTGTGAATTCAAAGTGATTTAAATTTATAGAAAAAGCGAAGCGAAAATTAAAAAAATATATATTATTTGTTCGCCAAAAGACAAAGCGCACCAGCGAAAGCTCAATAAAAAGCTGCCAAGCTTAAAAGCTATAGAGTGATTTGCGCCCATAAAATAAGAGTGAAATTATAACGGCAGTCATTATCAACGCAATAGAAAAGCAATTTAGTACGGTATCATTAAAACAGTAACAATAAGAACAACAACAAAAAAAATTAAAATAATTTAAAAATAAAAACATTTACATAGCAAATATACTACTATCACTACTACTACTACTACTACTACTCTACTACTATTTCTACTACCAAAAGCAAGCAAGCTTGCGTGCCGCCCGTAAATAGTCGGTGCAGGCGCAGCGTTGCATTTCAAGCGCAAGCTATACACGAACTGACCACGTACAGTGTTTGCAGTATTATTACGTAAATATTAAAATACCAGAAAGTAATTAATAATAAATAATAAAAATTTGTAACGATTTTTTCGGTGTTTGTGTATGTTTGTACTTTTCATAGCGCCTAAAAATATACTACAGTACATAGCATATTTGAACATTAAAGAATTTATTCCACGAAAAGTACGCAACGAAAGCGTTGAATGTCTCGTAAGTCAAATAGGTGTACAAGTTTTCTATAAAAAATACAAAAAATATTACAAAAACAAAAGGGAAAATCATTGTATGGATGTCTAAGATTTTAATGGCATAAAAACGGAACTGATTTTATATATACATATATATATGTAATAACAGTTATACTAGAAAAAAGACTAAAATATATAAACGAATACTAGAAAATTAAAAAAAGAAACCATATTTTAAACACCAAAAGTGTTGTAAACAAGATTTTAGACGAAAGTGAAAACTTTTCGAAAACAAGCGTACTTCCAACGACTACAAAAGACGACGAATACAGCCACGTTATTACTGTGTGTGAGTGCGCGCAAATAAATCGGTTAACATTAGCAGCTTAAAAAGGCCAAATTTAAACTTTTTAAACGAATAATATTTACAAAAAGAAGTCGTCGTGTAACGCAAACCGCCAATGCGACAAGTGATTATCGCACATTAAATAGCAAGAAGTGATTTCAGCGTATGAGTGAACATTTTTAATGATTTAAAATATTTTAAACTTTTTCAAAAATTACGTCAAATTTACGCCAACAAGTAATTGACTGCAACAAGTACGTAAATAGACGAAAATAATATTTTTAAAATATATGCTTTAAGCTTACTAAAAACCTAAATGAAAATTGCATGCAAACACGGAAAATAAACTTACAGTGAAAATTGGCAACATAGCAAGTGGTGTGCAAGCACGCTATACAAAAACGGCAACAGTGTGTATAGAAACTTTTGAGAGGAGCCGAGGAGTAAGCTAATTAAAGCAAGCGAGTTTGTTGTGTGAAAATTGGCAACGTAGGGAGAGAGAGAGAGTGGTGAGCAAAATTGCAACTGAACAGCCTGTAAAGTGATTTTATATACCAACTATACAAATAAATGAACTTATTTACTAATAAATAGCAACACAACAAAACAACTGAAGCAAAGCAGCAAAAGTGCAGCAATCGACGTGAAAAAAATATTGGGGTAAGTGCAAATTAGTCATACTTTTTATTAACAGATATTAAATATATTCTTTATTGTTTCTGCTATATTTTCCTGTATAAATCACATAAGACATACTCCTTTATATCTAATATTTAAAAGACCTCAGTGTCATCTGGTGTTCAACTTTGATATTTGTTTTCTTTTATCCAAACACAACTTAATCCTCCCCCTTATCCATCTACATACGTTTCGTAAGAAAACTGCTAATATCTTTCTCTCCTATTTGCTCACAATCTTCTACAAATCTTATGCGCATAATTTTGCTATTAACAGCATTTCATTTTTGCATTATATACTAAGGAACATGAGCTTAGCGCCACTGCATGCCCGCAACAAGAAAAATTGAGTTGGAATTTCATTTCCTAAGCGTATAAATTAACGTAACAAATGTGCTGGCCAAAGCTGCAGCTGTCAAACGCATTTGTTGGCGGAATATTTTAAACGCCCACGCAAATGCAACGTCGTTTGTAGCGGGCGTTTGTCAGTAAGAAAAAACGCGCATAGTTACTGAAAATTGCAGTAAATTAGAAGGTGCTGAAGAAGTTTGTAGAAAATACTAGAACGAAAAAGACTTGATTACTTAATCAAATAGGAAGAGGGAAAGGAAGATATAAGAGTTGGGGGAGTGAAATATTTTTTCGGAACTTTTCTTTTTGTACATTCGCATAAACGTACGACAGTAAGTTAACTGTTGAAAGAATAAAAGTATAGCTTCTAATAGGCTTTGTTGCCAAACTTCTTTCTACAAGGTCGTATGATCATTTTATGTCAGTGCAGTTAGAGAAACAAGTCTTCGTTACTTTGGTGCAACTGTATGCAATTGTTCGAAGAATAATATTTTTGTTATGTGTTATCTCAGCATCGTTCTTTTTAAAAAGGGCTAGTATGCGCTGTGCTATGTTGCCAAATTTCATTTTAAAATTATCTTTATGAATTATCCAGCCTTTCTAATAATTTTCGGAATAACTATGGAATAAAGGCATAACTGACTCTTCTGAAACTTGAACATTTTCTACTGAAACTTTACGGCATTGTAGGTTATTTTCCTGGGAGCTTTTGTAAATGAATATTCGAAGTATATGTTTCATAACGCCAGCTATTACATATGTTGCTAACTGTTAGGTTCCAAAATTAAATATTTAGAGAAGAGATGTCTAAGGTTGTTAAGTAAAGGTTTTCATATAGTCTAACCTAACCTCGAACTTTATCGAAGTGCATTGACTTAAATTTTTATAAGTAAAGTTTATATTTGAATGATGTTATTTAATGTATTTTTGAGTTCATCTGACCTCACTTTACTTAATATTCAATAAATTTTCAACAAAAAGTACAATTTTGCACAAACTAGACAATACAGAACAGAAGATGTGTATGTGTCTATATTTATAAAGAAACAAATATATAACAATCTCAAACGAAGGCCCCTCTGAAAGCTTCACCTACGCGTGTATGTATAACTGTAAATGCATTCCGTTAAGCAAAAGCATTTATAAGCTTGTATTCCGAACATTTCCGGTTGTTTAAGGCGTCGCCGGCTTTTTGCCACGGTGTGAGCACAAACCATTTCTTTCTTGGCCTTTTCAGTTATACACACGCGTGTGTGTTTATGAATAGCTGCGGGTGCGGATGTGTGCGTGTTGGTCTGTGAGGGCAAACGAGCCTTGACTACTTGCCTGCCTGCTTGACTTCTGCACATGCAACATGTAACGAAAACAACATGGAAGAGCGTATAAATGCAAAGTGAAAGAACCTAATATAATTTTAGGCGCTTAACAATAGCTAACGCTGCTGGCAATGCTGTGGGTGTAATTGTAGCCAAGCAATGGCAATAAAGACGGTAAATTCGTGCGAGGCTAAAAAGAAATTGGCCTGTTTCCAGCGCTGCAAACGCGGCTGTGTTTGTTGATTTCCTTTGTTGTTGTTGTCGCATGCTTGAAAAGGCAAAATATTTACACCTCTCGAGCGCTCAAGTTCTCAAGCAGTTCAAAAGAGCTAGCAAGCATCAAAAGCGTACGAAAAAAGCGCAAAACGGAAAGTATGAAAAGACAGAAGATGCAAAATGCGCTGCTGAGTGTGAGTGTGTGTGTTTGTGTGTCTATAGGGGAGTGTGTGGCTACACATTAGGCGAGCAGTCGAGGACTTATTGCTCACTTAAATGTATGCAAGCAAAAAATGTGCAAATTTATTGATTGAAGGTAAGGCAAACACACACAAAGTGCAGTGGAAACGCCCGAAAGCAGACTAAGATTCTTAGCAAACGCGAACACTATGAAAGAAGTTGATTACTTAAAAGCATTGACCAGCAGGCGGCGCAAACCAGCAAAGGATATATAATTAATTAAAAAAAGATAATGACATAAAAATGCAATTAACACGCTGCCAGCGGCGGACGGACGCTGCCACGAAGGTAAAATGAGGCGCGGCAGCGCAAAGCAAACTTGCACAAGGCAGAGCCACTGCTACAGCAACCAAGCAAGCTGTAGAACAAGAGCAACAACAACAACGTTAATATAATATGATTACAACAACAACAATTATATAATATGATTACCCACGTCCGCAAACGTCTGCAGCGCGCCTGCCGTCGCCGTTGCCGCTGCCACCGCCGTGTGGTGAAAGTGTATAATTTGCATATGTCAACACTGCTGTGGCGTTGGACGCGCGCAACGCGGGGCAGCAGTGACGAATTCGTGCATGAAAGGACAATGGAAATGCATTAAATGACATAAGCGGGCTTCGATAGCACACAAGCAAACGCATACACACTTATACATGCATTTATTTATACCAAAGCGATATAAGAGCGCTTTTCATTTGCTCTCATGCAAAATTACACACATACAAACAGTTCTGTATAGTATGTGCATGTGCTAAGTAAGTAGCGCTGTTGTTTGTCAAACAGGATGTGCGGCTGGCCGTTGCCTGAGTTGCATGGGTTGGTTGCCTAGCTGATTGCTTACCCAGAGAAACGCTTTTCGTGCATGTGTGTGTGTATATGTTAGAGCTCTTCTGTAGTGTTTGTAGGTAAAATAATTATAATTGATTTGCACACAAGATGCCGGAGAGCATGAGCTAAAGTGTAATGTGAGGCAGTGACAGCGGCCAATGTGGACACAAAACGGAGTGGAAGTGGCAAAGCCGGTGGCGGCAAGGCTAAAAATGAGAACTAGATTGGTCAGTTTGTATGGCAGCTATATGTTAGAGTAGTCCAATCTGAATAATGCTTCCGAAGATTGTAGAGTTGCAATGGGCAATAATTTATGTGAGATTTTGTGAAGATATCACGTCAATTAAAAAAGTTCTCCATACAAGAGCTTGAATTTTATAGGTCAGTTTGTATGGCAGCTATATGCTGTAGTAATCCGATCTGAACAATTTATTCTCAGATTGTAGGGATGCCTTGGATAATAATCTATGCCAAATTTTGTCAAGATATCTTGTCAGTTGAAAAGGTTTTCCATACAGGAACTTGATTTTGATTGGTCAGTTTGTATGACAGCTAAACGCTATAGTAATCCGATCTGAACGATATATTCACAGATTATAGGGATGCCTTGGATAATAATCTATGCAAAAATTCGTCACAATATCTTGTCAGTTGAAAAGATTTTCCATACAGGAATTTGATTTTGATCGGTCAGTTTGTATGACAGCTATATGCTATAGTAATCCGATCTGAACAATATATTCTCAGATTTTAGGGATGCCTTGTATAATAAGCCATGCCACATTTCGTCATGACATCTTGTCAGTTGAAAAAGTTTTCCATACAAAAGCATGATTTTGATTGGTCAGTTTGTATGGCAGCCAAATGCTATAGTAACCCGATCTGAACAATATATTCTCAGATTTTAGGGAGGCCTTGGAAAATAATCCACGTAAAATTTTGTGAAGATATCTCGTCAGTTAAAAAAGTTTTCGATACAAGAACTTGACTTTGATTTTTCAGTTTGTATGGCAACTATATGTTATAGTAATCCAATATCAGTGCTAGAAAAGTACGTTTTCAAAATTTCAGACTGATAACTCAAAAACTGAGAGATAGACGTGAGTTAAGATTTTTTGTGTAATTTTTCCTACTGGGTAGCTCTTATTCACTCCTCTCTATAAATATAAAATGTACATTGCTATTGTTGTTGTACCGGCAATGCAATAATGGTCAGTCAGAGATCACAGATATACGGGCAACAAAAGCGAAATATGAAATAAAAAAGTTGAAAACAACAATAACAGCAATAACATGCATGTAATAAGATAAAAATGCAATAATAAATGGAAAATACAAAATGTAGCTGGATGAAGTGGAGGTTGCCAGTGCCAGCTAGAACAACGAAACACTGTCGTCAATAAACTGCGATGGGTCAGGGAAGATGCCAGCTGCTGAGTGCGGGGCGGGAAGCTGAAAATACGGAAACGCCATTTTGCCAAACTGGAAAAACGAGCGGAAGTTGAAAATCGATTGGCAAGGCTAACTGGGAAGGAAAGCAGGCGAAAGGGCCAGGCGATGCAGAGGGCAGCAACGAACGCGCAGCGTTGGATAGAGCAGCTGAAAATTGGAAATGGTGCAGAAGTGGAAGCAGATTTCAAAATGGAACAGTGGAAAGAGGGTTGAAGCGGCTGAGCGCTGGGCGGAAATGCAATAGCCGGGAATAACGAGAATGCTGCAGTGAAGCGAGAACAGTTAGCAGCCCAAGAGGGGCACAGTGGAGGCGAGTGGTGGTATAGTGGTGGCAGCGCAGTGCACAGCGAAGCCTTGTGGCTGCGTGCTGCATGTGAAATATTGTGCTGCAGTTACTTTGTTGTAGGTGTGGTTAGCTTTCTGCTTTGCCGAGCGTGTGTATGAACACGTATGTGTGTGTATGTGTTCATATATATGTCCTTTGATTCACTAAATGTGTGCTTCTGACTGTATCTCTACTTGACCAAGCCGCAATGGTCGGTTAGCATGCGGGTTGCGCTGCACATACATATGTATATACGAACACAAGCGCTACATATATAACTACAGTTACATGTATGCGTGTTTAAAATGTGTAAAAAAAAGTCGCACTTCCACTTGCAATTTGTAATTTAATTTCGGTTTGGTTTGAAAAGTTCAAAGTGCAAACGCTCTAATGTAAACAACTGTGCACACATGCTCAGCAGTATATATGTATATACCGTATGTATTGCTTTTGTATGTACATATGTGTGTGTATGCACTATATTTGCTCAACTTGATTTTAATCAATTTTTGTATGGTTGCTTGTTGTTTGTGGCTGCTGTACAGCACGTTGAAATAGTTGAATTTATTTAATTTGACGAAATAGTTGAAAATTTAGCATATCCGCAGGCGTACACTTCACTTTAAGTGTAGAAAAAAGTGTTAGAGTAAATAAAACAAGTTCAACAACTTTTGTAGCCTTCAATATATAAGTTATGGGTATGCATATCACCAAATTTAAAAGAAAAAAAAATTAACTGACTTTTCAAAAATTTTTAAATTTGAATTTATTTAAATAAAAAGCTGCCATTTACCTTTATGAATATAGTGTATATATAAAATAATGCATTCCAATGCATTTCGCTAAACTTGCTCTGCTTTTAAAAGCATATTTAGCGATAATTACAAACTTTAAAGCCTATCCACAGGCGCTTGTTCGCTTTAATCGACTTTAACTCAAAAATGTATTAAAAATAATTTTTTTTATAAGAAATTAATGCTAAAACTTGATATTTATAGATAGTTATTCAAATTTTTTTTAAATTCATTTAACTATTGACAATCATTTTCTTTTTTTATTGTCTAATGAGCTCGCAACCACACTAAATATTCTACGTAAAAGCTTGATATTTGCTACTGAAACTTTTCAAACCACCAAAACCATTCAAATCTCTTGTATGGCGAAATTTTACGTTGTAAGGTAGCCTACCACCAGGCGCGCTTCTGATTTTATGACAGTACCTTTGCGTGTTTTCGCAATATGACAGAAAATTTTTATTGCTTGCAATGTGTAATAAATTTACTATACATATTTTACGCGATAAAGATAAAAACTTTGCTAAAATAATAAAAAATAATCATAAAAATGCGGTTACTTTGCGCTCAAAAAGCAGTAACTTTGATTTTAATGACTTTCAACATACAAATATGGAAAATTCGTCTTAATATCTAGCTATAAAACTGATTACGGCAATGAAATATGAAAAAAATAAAAAATTAAAATTTTTAAAAAAAATTTCAAGTTTTCGGAAATATTTTCAAAATTTATTTTTGCAATTTTGTTACTTATATTTATGAAAATGTATACTGAAACACTTAAGTTAAACTATCAGGTCCATAAACAAGTGAGAAATATAAAAAAAAAATAGTTTTTCATAAAAATGAAGCATATCCACAGGCGCGGTATATGTTATTGATAGCAAAGTTGCTATTTTATTGCATATGTGTGTTATTTGGTATATATATAGTATACATATCTGCATATACCAGTGTAGTTTAATGCTTGAAAATCTAATATTAAAATTTTGTAAAAAATTTTTAATTTTTGCAAAAAAAAAATTTAATTTAATCTTGATTTGTAACGATGCTGCTATTTATAAAATTCTATACTAAGTTAAATTATTAGTTCAAAAGTCAGCTAAAAAATATAAAAAATTGAGTTTTTCCAAAAATCTAAGCATAACTACAGGGGCAACATATTTAATTGCTAACAACTTCAGTTTTCTGATGAAAATATGTGTAATATTTTGTATATTTGCAATTTAATGCTTAAATAGCTTAATAAAATTACAAGTTTATGGGAAAGTACAATAATTTAATATGAAGAAGAGGTATTATTGGTTTCAACTTGCTGTTTTTTACTTTATTTTTTTGAATATTGCAAAATTTTGAATCAAATTAAACTTGTTTTTTATGATTATCTAATTTAAAGAGCTACGAAAAAGGTTGCACTGTGTTTTTAGAAGTCTTTTGGTATACTTGTGTTATATATAGCATACCAACAGGCGCTTATTTTTGATATCAATAGTTGGGTAAGAATTTAATATAAAAAAAAAATAAGAAAAAGGTTAATTATTATTATTATTTTCAAAAAATAAAAAATAATTAAAATAAAAATAAAATAAAATAAAATAAAAAATGATTTCTGAAAAAATAAAACTAAAATTAAAAAATTTTTTTTTGTTAATTTTTCTAAAAAAAAACAGCTTAAAGTTCAAACTATCGAAAATCAAATTTATAGAAAACAGGCTTCAGGAAGCTATACATATTTTCATAACAAATTTTTGAAAAATTTATAAAATTTGAGAAAGCTTGAGAAAGCTAACAAATAATAACAAATCTTCATAAAATTTATAAGTTTCAGAAAACTATATTTACTTTTTTTTCATAAAAAATCTTAAAAAATATTATGAAATTTTTTTAGCTTAAATTCTAGTCACCTGCAAGATCAAACTCCCACATTGCATTTCTAATCGAATTTCGTCTGAAAAATAACAATTTATTTTAGTGCTTTATCTTGTTAAAAGCACGAGTATGCTCACCAACACACACAGATCGCACAGCGGCAAGTTATTTAAGCATGCAATAGCAAGCAAAACATAGCGTAGTAAGCCCTAGCGACGCCACATACACACACTCACTTTATTTGCCTCTTGTGACAAAGCAGCTACAACAACAAAGGCAAATAATCATAAAAATGGATTGCAATCGTGTTTGCTGTCGAGCTGCAGCTTTCCGCTCGTTGCTTGAGCCTCTGCGCTGCTGCAAAGCAACCAAAATTTTGTTATTCTTCGGGCAAAAAATTCAATACACCTGTGCATTGTTGCCCAAACGGGGGAGTGTGTAAGTGAAAAACATGTTGCTTTTGTTGTAGTAATAACTTTTTTAATTCCCACATGCGTAGCTAGGAAACGCTGCCAACAAGCAGCTTCCGCACGGCGTTGCCAACTCGCCTGCCATCGTCACTTCAGCGCCCGTTAAGCGCCTGTCGGACGCATGCCAACAAAATATTTTTCTGCTGGCAGTAAATTTTTGTTTTTGCGCATCTCGAGAATGTCCTTTACCGTTACGACAACAGCAACTACAAACTCAAATAGCCAAGCGCCCAAAGTAAAGTGAAAATTTTTTCACGAGAAAGGGTGCAAAATAGTTCCATGTGCGTGTATGCGAGAATCAACTGTCGCCCACGCCACGCCTGACGTACACTCGTGCAAGCAAAGCAAATAAAATTAAGTCGAGAAATTGAATTTCAAAGTTTCACATTTACAATGCGCTTTGTGCGCGGCTCCAATGGCTACCGCGCGTTGTCTACCGCGCGCGCCGCTCATGTTTTATTTATGCTGTCGCGCGGCGCGGCGCTTTGCCTTGCTTAGTCTTGCTTTTTTTCAATTTACTCACACACTTTGTGCGCGCACAGTCTCCAGTTTCGCGCTTCGTACAAATAAATAGAAAAGTTTCGTGCCGCCTCCTGAAGCACGCTGTCACAAAAACACCACAAATCTTAGAGGCCGCACTTCAGTGCCCGCGCTATGTGTGTGTACTTAATGCGCAGCACTCAAACTTAGCCGCATACAGGCGCGGTAACTCACTCAATCAACCGCTATCAGTGCTGACTTATACCCTCAACGCCCACTCGAAGCAACACCCCTGCTTGCCCTTAGCAGCGCATATTCTTACTCGCCTTCAATGAGTGGCTGCTGCTGCTGTGGCGCGCTCTTAATGCTTCCTCCTTTAAGTGCGCTTCCCACTTACATTGTTATTAAATCTGTGCCCCCCTCATTGAAATTCCTTTTACTCGGAAAATTCTCGCCAATTTTGAACATTTTTATTTTATTTACAAGCTTTTTTCGTCACTTCCTTTATGTGCACCAAATTGCCACATTTAATGGGAGAATTACTCAGCGCCTAGGTGTGGAATTCGCTGAAAAATATACGGCGGCAGCTTTTAAACGCGCCGTGGTTAAATGTTTTTAAAGCGAGTCAGGGAGCAATTGGAGCTTTTTTTTGTCCCTAAGGTAACTGATATCCAACTTGATCGCAGTCGCTAGTTCCATTAGTGAAGTGCTTGGATAAAAAAGCGGTAGTACAGCTGTTTTGACAAGCAAATGACGCATGACACTTGACAGCCGACAAGCAAAGCTACAAGTAGCAAGGAGTTATATGAGTTTATAGACTTTTAAAAACTTTTTTATAGATAAATGTATTAAGAATATAAGCACCAAACACTTGATAGCATAAATGACAAATGACAACATGCACTAAAATTAAAATAATTTTTTTTTAATTACAGCAATTTAGGTAAAAAAATAAATAGCAAGTCGTTTATGACGCACAATAATATTTTATATACTTATTGACAGTTAAAAATAATAGCAATATGATCATAACAGTGCACAACAAACGTGACAAATAACAAGCCTTTGACAGCTACACATTTACAGCAAATAACTTTTTTAAACGACAAAAATTAAAAAAAAAATGTTATTACAGGCATAAAGATAAAATTCGGCCAGCATTTGGTGGCATGAGCTCAATGAATGCTATACAAATTATTTAATTGACTTTACTAAATAGTAGCTGACAGCTGGCTTATGACATGACATGTGACTAAAATAGTTAGAGACAAATTTTTTCCGAAAATAAAGATAGAAACTTCTACAAAATGAAAAAATCTAAACACAAAATAGTTAAAAGAGATAAGTCTAAAAATTTAAATAAATACTTCTGTAAAGTAACTGACAGCCAATGTATTACTTAACAGTTTAGACAGATGTCTAAAATAGTTTAGCGTGAACAGTCAACCGAAAAAGTTGAAAAGAGAAGTTTCTATTAAATAAAAATTTAGATAAAAACTAAATTTTGTCAGAAAATATCCATTGACTTTTCGGTACAATAACTGACAGCTTTGACATGACATGACAAGTGACATGCAATATACGACAGAAATTTATATTAATAAATAATATTCAATTATTATATGTAAAACAAATGGGTTAAAGGAATAATGTGCAAAAACTTCTATGGACTTTTCTCTAAAATAAGTGACAGCCGAGTTATGACATGACAAATGACAAGAAATTATAAATATAATACTAGCTTCAATGGGTGTTCAATAAATAACTTCAAAAAATTGTATAGAAATTTTGTAGACTTTAATATTTTAGAGCATCATTGAAGTATGACATGACAAATGACAGCTATAAACGGCAAATCTTTGTATTTAATTAACACACCCAGTTCAGGGATCCCAGCTGATTAATAACTAAATGATTTTAAGTATATTGTGTTGATTTTTACGTGTAACATATTCTTAAAATTAGGACAGGGCAAATGACAAAGGAAAAGTGACAGATGACAATTGACAAATAAATGTTTATATATCATTCTCTCGTTGATAGAGGAAAAAAAGATTGAATTAAATGATTTAAAGTATAGTGTGTTGATTTTTATATTTGATATGACTTAAGAAATAAGACAGAACAAGTGATAATGGAAAAGTGACAAATGACAGTTGACAAATAAATGTTTAATATATAATTCTGTCGTTGGTAGACCATAAAAGATAGAAATAAATATTTTCAAATATAATGTGTTGATTTTTTTATATGAAATTCAGAAATTAGAAGGGCAAGTGACAACTGAAGAGTGACAAATGACAGTTGAGAAATATATATATATAATATAATTTGCTCCTTGGTTAACCCCAAACAACTAAAATTAAATGACTTCAAGAATGTCATGTTGATTTTGACGTGACCTTGAAAATATGACAAGCCAAGTGACAACAAAAAAGTGACAAATGACAGTTGACAAATAGATGTTTATTATATAATTCTCTCATTGATAGACTTAAAAAAGATAAAATTAAATTATTTCAAGTATATTTTATTGATTTTGCATATTACACATGACCTTAAAAATATGACAGCGAAGTGAGAACGGAAAAGTGACAAATGACAGTTGAGAAATAAACGCTTATAATATAATTTGCTCGCTGGTTGACCAAAAACAGTTAAAATTAAAATAAATTATATTGAATTTTAAGTTTTAGCAATCTTAGAAATATGAGAGGGCAAGTGACAACGGTAAAGTGACAGTTGACAGTTGACAAATTCTGTTTATTATATAGTACGCTCGTTGACTGACTAAAAACATATCGAATTCAATAATTTAAAGTATTTTCTGTTCAGTTTTATGTTTGAGGTGACCTCACAATTTTTTCTTAGACTTATGACAACGGTAAAGTGACAAATGACAGCTGACAAATAACTACTTTTAATATAATTCGCTTCTTGGTTGATCAAAAACAAATGAACACATGAAATTTGGCAGGTAAAATAAATTTTTAAGCAATCTTTCAAAGTATTTTATAAAAAAATGAATCGAAATTATTAAAAATACCTGTACTTTTGTATTTTTTTTTAATTTTTACACTTTTTTCTGCACTGTATAGTACTTTCCACTTCCTGCCTGGACTTTTATCGCACTTTACAAATCTGTAAATCGATTTAAATATAAAATAGATTTATAAAATGTATATACCTGTGTATATATGTATATATACAAAGCCAATTACGGTTAACTAAGCAACTTCGCTTCAACTTTTATCTGCCTGCCAAATTCCATCTACTTTATTGCCGGATATGTCAACCTAAAGCCACTGTAAATGAATTGCTTTTTCCACATTGTATACAAGTGTGCGTGTATAAATGTGTGTGTGGCATACGTATACATGAATGTATGTATATATGTATGTAGTTGTGTTAGTGTGTCAGCTAACGCTTACATTGTCTGCGCTATTAAGTTTGTAAATCAAAGTTTTTGACAGCAACAAAACAAAGCAACGCAAATAGACAAATACAAAGCCACGCACATGCATGTGCACACACACACACATATGTATATAGCATACAATTTCCATGTAAAATATCAGATATCAAACAGTACAAACAATACAAGCGCAGATTTAACTACACGAAAATACAGAGTTTATGCAAATAAGACAACTTTTATAGCAGCAAGTGTGTGTGTGTGTTTGTGTAGACAATATTAGATAATACAACCATAAACCTACTATAGCATATGGCAACGCTCTGGCAGACAAATTTTTTGCACTTTTGTTCCTTCCACCCAACTGCGAGGTCTAATTTTCTAATTTTGTGCTCGAAAAGTTTTCGCTATAAATATGATTATGCTCATGTTTATGTAAATATTATGTCAGTGTATGTGTGTGTATGCAAATTTATATTGTCATAGTGAATATATAAATCTACGTTATTCAAATAATCTTACCCAAGTGGTAAATAGAAGGCATTTTTGTCTAATTCTCAAGGTATCATTACCAAATTCTTGACATACTCCTTTATAATATTTCGCCTGAAGTCATATTTTGCTGAATTTTCGAAGCATTCGTAAGTAAATTAGTCCTGCTAAGTCATATCAGTCTTGAGCCTAAAGTTATTAAATCAAACTGCCTCCCATACTTTGTTGAGATTTCCTAAAAAAACATAAAATTGGGTAGTCGAAAAAGTCTTTTCGTATTTCTAATCAAACTTCAACTTATTTTTTTATATTTATAGTGAACTTTAATGAACCACATATATACCATTTTGGTCGACTACTTTTTGCCACTTTTTCGCTAGAGACATTATTTCATCAGTGTAAAACTTTGTAAAACTCAGTGAAAAACTACGAGAAGTAATTTTCACAGGCTTCTCTTGAAGCCAACTTTACTCCATTAAGAGAGTGTTGCATTGACCGAAACAAATAGTAGTCCGATGGTGCAAGGCTGAAGCTATATGGTGAATGCATCAAAACTTCCCAGTCAATCACTCCCAGTTTTTGCTGAATCATCAAAGTTGTGTGTGGTCTAGCGTTGTCCTGATGGAAGTCGAGCCCTTTCTGTTGATCAGTTCTGGCCGTTTTTTTTCGATTGCTTGCTTCAATCTCATCAGTTGTTGACAGTAAAATGTAGAATCAATCGTTCGATCAGGCTGGAGCAGCTCATAGTGGATGATTCCTTTCCAATCCCACCAAACACTCAGCATAACCTTTCGAGGCGTCAATACTGGCTTTGCGACCATTTGTTGAGCTTCACCACGCTTGGACCATGATCTTTTTTGCACATTATTGTCGTATTTGATCCACTCCTGTTATCATTCGCTTCAGAAATTATTCGATTTCATTTCGTTTCAGCAAAGAATCACAAATGTTAATTCGGTCCATTAAATTTTTCACAGACAATTCATGTGGTACCCAAACATCGAGCTTCTTTTTGTAGTCAGCCCTTTTTTAAATGATTTAAAACCGTTTAATGATGAATGTTAAGTTCCTTAGCGATGTCATGCCTACTTATGTGACGGTCCTGGTCAATCTTTTCTATAATTTCATCGACTTTTTCAACGATAGATCGACCAGAGCGAGGTGTAGCTTTCACATCGAAATTTCCAGAACGAAAGCGAGCGAGCCAGTGGTTAAATTAAAAAACTTAAAATCCATCTTAAATATATAGTAAATAACCCAAAATTAAATTTTCTTAACAATTGAGCGAAGTAGTTTTGTAGTTAACCACTGGTTAAAAAGTCAGTCTGCCACCACAACTCCAACCACTTACTGGGTAACCTTTAATGTCGAACTACTATTGATATTATGTATATATCTATTAATATTTGCAACGCCATATTGTCTGTCAATACAAGCGCCGCAAGGAGTTCCTGGCACACACAAACAGGCAAACATATGCATATGCAAATATGACTGTATTGGCAAATGTGTAAGTTTCTATTTATTTACGCTGATTTATTTGTTTATTGTTTGCTGCCTTTAATAATTTGCTTGAGTGCTTAGAATATACATACATACACGCATAAATTTATGACACAAGGATCATATGTACACATGTATACATATGTAACTGTTGTAAATACATATGTGTGCAAAGCTGCTTATTTGGCATATGCAAATGCTGTTTGTATTGCCTCAGAGGCAGATTGTTTTGCAAATTTGCTCTTACATTTCGTTGTTGGAGTATTTGTATGCTTAGCTAGGTTCGTAAAAGTTCTTTTTGTGTTGAGCCAAATGTGCATATGTGTTTGCTGGTGATTGGTAGCAGGTGACAAGGGCTGTCATGCCCTAAGCAACTTGCTGATTGATGTGATTGCAAGCCTTTTGATCAATAATGTAGGCCGAAGGACACGAAGAGAGTTGCTCTAGGCGCTGGAAAATACTATTTTTTATAACTTTTTTTTTTGAAAATACTTTTTTTGTACTAACTTTAATTAAAAACTAACTTAAAGCAAATTCTAAAATTTTTTAAAACTCAGAAAATTATTAAAAAGTAGTATTATTTATAGTATTAAAAAGTTTATTAAAAAAAATGTCAGATAAATTATGAAAAAATTATCTTTTTCAATTTATAAAGAATACAAAAAAATCCAAAATCTCTTAAATTCTGAAAATTTTCGTCTCATATTTCTATTTTTTTAATTTATTCTATTTAATATACATATTTAAAACAACTGCGAACGATTAAAAATAAAATTTCAAATAAATCAAATTAAAAAAAAAAATAAATTTATAAATAAATAAATTAAAATAAATTTAATTAAAATTAAATAAAATGAATAATTAAAATTTTTTTTTGATTTTTTTATTTTTGAAATTTTTTTTTGATTTTTATAAATTTTTTATTTAAATTTTTTTTTTTAATTTTTTTAAATTTAAATATTAAATTATTGAAAAATTTTTAACCCATATGGAATAAAAAAAAAACTAAATATCTCTTAAACTTAAATTAAATATTTTTTAACAAAGTGTGAAATTAAAGTTACATAACTTCCAAATTTTCAATTTCCGATTTTTTTTGAATAAAATAATTTTTTTTCAAGTTTTTAATATATTTTTTCAATATTCGAAATTTTTTTTGAAAATCTTAAGATTTTTGCGAAATAAAATTATTTAATTTTTTAATTAAATTTTAATAAATAATTAATAATTGAAAATTTTCTATTTTCGATTTTTTTTAATTTTGAAGAAATTTTAGAATAAAAATTTTAATTTTTTTTACTTTTATGGGTAAATTTTTTATGAAAAGTTTTGCAAATCCAAATAAGAACTAAAATTAAGAAAATCATGAATTATTAAATGCTAATAAGTCCTTTTTCTTATATGAGTTCCGAGCTATTAAAATTTTATTCAAATTCAAATTAAAAGAAAAATTAATTAAATATATTTTTTTGGAACATATTTTGACTGCGAAAGTGAAGTTAAATAAATTATACATTTTTTTAAATTTTTTTTAAATTAAAAATTATTTTATAAAAATATGTTTGGCATTCAAATTATGAGAAAAGTAACTTATTCTTCTATAAAATATTTTGGATCATATTTTGACTGCGAAAGTAAAGTTAAATAAATAATAATTTTGTTAATTAAAAATTATTTTATAAAAAAAATTTGGAATTCAAATTAAAAGAGAAATAAATTAAATACAAATTTTTGGATCATATTTCGACTGCAAAAGTAAATTTAAATTATAAAAAAAATTTTATTCAAAAAATATTTATTCAAAAATTTTTTGTTTAAAAAGTTAGTTTTATTTAATTTTTTTAAATTTTATTTTTTTTAAATTTTTGTTTTTAATTTTTTTTAAATTTTTTTAAAATTTTTTTTTAATTTTTTTTTAATTTTTTTTTAATTTTTTTTAAATTTTTTTAAATTTTATTTTTTTTTTAACACTCTTTGCAGATTTTTTCAAATTTTCAAAAATTAAAATTTATAAAGTATATCAAGAAGTTTTTAAATCACTTGTTTTTGAATTTTTTTTTTTCGATTTAAATTTAAAGTTTTGAAAAAATTTTAAGATAAGGATTAATTCAAATAGAATTTAAACATAACATTTTTATGATTTTTTAATATATAGTGTATTCATACATACCATACTCACACATACATATGTGTCCGCCTCTTTATTGGTCATTCGTTTTAAGTGCTCGCACTAAGTATTTGCCGCACTAAGCCTGCACATCCTGATTGCGCATAAATTTCTGGGACTGCACTTAAAGCAAATTACGTGATTTTACGCTGAGCATTAGGCCGAAGTGTGATTTTTCTTCTTATTTGCTTCTTCTCCTTTTAGAAGCTCCTTTTTAGCAGCATAATTTCTATGCTGCTTGTGTATGTACATATGTACATATGAGAGTGCGCGTGCGAAAAAAACGTCCGGCAGCTGAAATACAAATGGAAATGAAAATAAGGCGTTGCTGAAATAAACGTAGGAAATAAAAGTAATAAGCGAAGCTTAGTGAGAAAATGGGAAAATGTCGTTTCGGTGTGACGCTAATAAAGCGTTGGGCGATGCGTGCGACTTTTTGGCCAATTAGGATCACTTTTTTATGCTAATAGATGTATAATAAGCATAGCTATGGTATGTAAGACTGGTTGAAGAAAAACACTTATTATAATATTGTATTGTGGAGGAACTTTAATGCACATATGTGTTGAAATTTTGATAAATTTATTTAAATTTAAAAAAATGTAGCATAATATATCTACTTTTTTTGTTTTAAATTTAATAGCAATGATTTATTTCTTGAAAACTTAAAAATTTTTGCAAAATATAGGCAAAAAAATTTAACCAAAAAAATGTAGCATGACATATTTAAATTTTTTTGTTTTGAATTTAATAATCACGTATCTTTTTAATCGTAAAATAATGAAAAATATAGAACATAAATTTTTATTAAAATATCATGCGAGATATTAGTTGAAAGTGTCATGCGATTTTTTATGAACAATTGTTTTTTGTTGTTATAAGGTATTTTGAATTTGTATGCCAAAAATATAAAATTACTAACTTTTACCTCAGTTTCTCGCATGACATTTTTCGCCGTCTTGTCTCTGCTTGAGCATTTTTTAATTCTTGATATTTTTTTAAGAGTCTTGAGTCCAGTAGATTTGTCCATGCTGTGCTAAATTTTTACTGCAGTAAATTTGGCTCTTTATACTGAACTAATGTCCACTTTTCTCTCATGACAGAAAGTTAGCTAAGCTTCAAACCTACTCAGGTTCGTTTTCTGTCTAGTTATACAAATTTCTGGACTTTTCTCAAAACCTAAGAGACCTGTTATCTGTGCTATATTTTCTCAGTTTTTACTTCAGTAACTTTGGCTCTTCACAATACGGAACTAATAACGACTTTTCTCTCGTTACAGAAAATTAGCTAAGTTTCCAACCTATCAGGTTCATTTTTTGTCCAGTTATATAAATTTCTGGACTCTATTGGCACAACTTTCCTAGTGTACGACACTCAAAAATCATCTGTGCACCTTGTAGCCTCGCCACGTGTGGCATGTAACCGACCAGCTGGTGTGCGAATCGGTACTACCGGTCCGCAATGACAGTAAGGATAATATATGCGGCTTTGTAAGCGCCCCACCCATGCTGTGTTTGTATGTATCTGTGAATAGTAGCTGCAGTAAGTGAAGCGCACTGTCACGTACGAAGCTTCTAAGTTTTTCCTGCAGCGCGAGAACATCTGGCAGACCAGGGACGGAAGCTGCGCAGTCGACGCAATGTTTACCCCAACTAATGTGCTTTCCGCATTGCATTTTACTGCTGTTTAAAAAGTTTTTCCCATACCTGCCTCCCACCTTGCTTCCTCATTCGAGTCGGTTACTGCAACGTAGCTTGCGAAAACCGGCAACAAAACTTACAGCTGCCGGCTTCAGCTCCAGCGCGAGCTCGCAATCAACCTATATATATTTTTCGGCAAATAAATTGTCGAAATTCATGTACGTTGTTATTGTAAAATTTGTTGTATTCGTGGAAAAATCAATATGACGCGTGCGCTTTAGCCGGAAATTCGGGAAAATTCGGGTGCACGACCAGCATGCAAAAACAAAGCCAAACAAATGAATCGGCCCTTTCCACTGAAGAAGCGCCAGTTCCAAGCAAGTCAGGCAAGCGGCTTGCATGCTCAAGGAAAATTCATAACGAACAATTCAAATCGAATCAGTAGCAACAATAAAAAGCTATTGGAGCGCAAATTGCAAGAAGAGCGCCGGAGAGCGCTGCAGCGTGTACTGTGTGCTCACAGCTGCAGCAGCAACAGCCCTTAACGGTTGTTAGTTGCTCATCGTAGTACTCCATTTGGTTGTTGGCCTGCTTCTGCATCCGACCACAACCACACCCACACTTTAGTATCTATTATTACTGTACTTATGTATTCATATACACATATATATACATATATTTGTTTGTGTGTGTGTGTACACAATTCAATTTTACGCAATTTTGCCTGCTTTGTATGCGAAACTTAATTTGATTTGCCATTGAGTATAGGCCCGAAAGTGAAGAAGCTGCAATGCAGCCCCGAAAAGTTGCTGCTCGTCGCTTAATGACCACTTTTTGTTGTTTTATTTTGCCACAAATTCGGTGGCCATTAGGTCTTGAGTGGCTCTTCGAAAGGGTTGTTTATTAGTTTATTTAAGAAATTTTTTGAGTTTCCCAAACTTTATTTGTTTTACCGCAATTAACTTTATTTCGGCGCGCGCGTGGGTGTCAAAGTTGATTGAAAAAGTTTTCAATGATTTCCTTCTTTAATTTTATATTTCCATAATTATCATTGTAATTATGACTGCGCTTTGAACTTTCGCAAACAATATCATTAAGTTATTAAGCAAAAATATGGGTAAGCAAACTTCGGTGGTAGCTTCGGGTTCGTATGTATGTATGTATATTTTCTCACCCAGTAATTTTTAAATTCTGATTTTGTTATATATTTGATTTTCATTATCTTTGAATTAAGTGGAAGTTAAAAGCTAAATTTAAAACTTATCAAAAAAGCTCTCGAAAGCTTCCGAAACCTTTGAAAGAACCCGATTTCGCTATACATAATTTGATTTTTAATATGAACGAATAAATAATAAATGAAAACAAAAAATATCAAAACCTCTTAAAAGCTCTCAAAAGCTTCAACATTTTTTAAAAGCTATAATGAACAAATTTTTCCGCAACATTTTACAACATGATACCTTAGATCTTAGCAATGAAAAATATTATTATTTTAGTGACTAAAATACATTATAAAGCCTTTAAAAGCTTTTTAAAGCTTTCCTTACTTTAACTAACTCCATATAAATATTTTTGATTGATTTGGTCTATATTACTTGTATATATAGGTTAAAAATCTCGAAGTTTAAATTAAGGGTTAGCAAAAAAGCTCTCCAAAGCTTGCAACATTTTTAAAAGCTCTCAAACAAAGCTTCTGCGACTACATTTGATTATAAATGCACCTTAAATACCTTAAGCATCAATCTCATTATTTTAGTGACTAAAATACATTATAAAGTCTTTAAGAGCTTTTCTTACTTTAGCTAACTTCTTATACATATTTTTTAATTAGCTTATTAAAAATTAATATGACTTGTATCTCAGTCAAAAGTCTCGAAATTTAAATGAAAAGATACCAAAAAAGCTCTCAAAAGTTTCTAAAATTTTTAAAAGCTCTCAAACAAAGCTTCTGCGACTACATTAATATTATATTTGCGCCTTAAATAGCTGAAAGATCGAAAACAGCTTAAAACACTTAGAAAGCTTAAAGCTCACTGCAAAGATTTCAAATATGCGATTTGTGATTTCTTTTTAAGCAACTAGTTAGTTGCTTTCTACTATAGAAGTTTCTTACACTGAAGTCTTTAAAAAATTCTACATTATAACCTCAAAAGTCGAGCGATATGTCTAACTCTTTTGAGACTTACTTGAAAGTAAAAATTACAGTGAATATGAAGTTTTTTTTTTTTAATTTACCATGTTTAATTTTAAGCTGAGCTTTTAAAGCATTTTTTTACAAAAGCTCTTAAAAGCGTTTTTGCTATTTTTGTGCAATCGGTATCAAATTTCACATAATTTTTTATCTTCGTTTGTAGTTTGAGCTATAGTTTTTGATTTAATCTAAAACAACGCCAAAAGCTGTGCATAAAAGCTCTTTCATTGTGGTAGAAGTAATATATAATTCCATTGCAATGCTGCGAGTAAAATTGTTTCTGAAAATAGACTGAGATAAAGATTTTCTAAAGCTTTTAAAAAATTTGTGCTTTTAAAAAAGCTTCAAAAAGCTCATATTATCATCTTATGAGTTAACATTTCTTCGAATTCTTCTCGAAATATTTTCTGGTAAAGAAAATTTTAATATATTAAATATGACATTTAGCTATATTTCCTTGTAACTTTTTACTAAAAATAGAACATTTTTTTATGGCCAATTGAGTTGCGTCACTCTCTTTTTATTTTCGCATAAATCTATTCGGTATATACACTTTTCTGTAGCTCTCATACAGTGTCTTCGAAAAGTTTATCTAAGGACACATAAAACAACAATTGCTTTGGACTACCCTTCTGCTTTTAAACAATTTATTATTTTCTTTCGTAGTTCTTCTGTCTTTCAAATGGTTTCTTAACTGCTGAGTTGGCAAATAAATGTAACAATGTACTTCTTTCTCTCTCTCATTGTATATATGTATGTGTGAATGGCAAACTTCTGACAAAACTAAATATTTTCCTATTGCTCCATTAACTCTTAATGGCCTACAACAATAAATTAAAGCAGCCATTTTAGTTTCCTCGACTCGTTATGTGTGCTCTTTGGGAGTGACGGCAAGTCTAGGAAAATTGTAAACATGAAATTAAAATGAATGTAACGAAATGGTAGTCACATAACGGAGTTGTAATTGATGTTGACTTAGAGTTAGAGCGAATGTGTACTCACAACTTGATTGAAATTAGAATTTTTGTGGTTTTAGGAGGTTATGTTATTGGAAGTAGAGATTAGGCTACATTTAAAATTTTCGCAATAGTCTGACAGAGTAAAAGATTTATAAGTGTCGTTTCAATCCTCTCAGGTAAAAGTAATAAAAAAATGAATTTTATTCGCAGAGAACCACACTTCATGAACTTCAGTTTAACCTCTATAGAACCCATACCTTAGACAACGATATAGTACCCCTTCCATGTGAGCCCCCCAAAACAATTTTTAAAATACAAACGCCTTGAAATAGCTCCCAATTAATTTCATATCCTTTTGTGGTCTATAAATCAAATAAGCGGTCACAAAACACTCACTTCCATATGCTGAAAGTGTCCTCATCAAAGGGTCAAAGCGTATGAGAACAACAAATAAAATACTTCAATGCTCAAGCGACCGAAAACAATTTGTGAATTATTAACAACATTCATTAGTATAGATGAAGACACATAAAACAAGAAATTACAGTTGAAAAACAGAAAGAGTGAAGTAAAAACAACGACATAAATACAAATAACGGTGGAAATACAAATAACAGTAAAAAACAATCAACAGCCAATTCTCTACAACAAAAGTAACAGAGACAAAGCAGCAGAAAGTCGTATAATTTCTGCGCGAAAATAACTGTATAACACGAGCAGTAAACAAGTTAAAAAATACAAATAAAAAATTGAAAGAAATAAAAACTGAAAGGCCGCAATGAACAAAGTAATGTGAGGAAAGAGTTGAGCGGAAGACTTGTTTGAAAGGAGGAGATAAATAAACTAATATGTTTTGAAGAGAGATCTGTTGGAAAAATTTGTTCTGGGATCTGACTACTTATCTAATCCGTAGATTTGTCTATCGTGGGAACGTTAGAGATTCATTTAAATTGGTTTTAAGTTTGTAATTCGAAAGAAAAGAAATGGAATCATTCGGGTTCTAACTATGTATGTATATCTCACGATAAAGATATAAAACTGTGAAAGAAGACAAAATGCAAAATTAGTGTCTTAATGCGTGAATATATGGACCAAATGTAATTTCAGGGTCCTGATTCTTCAATATATTACATGAAGTTCAACGACACCTTAACTTCCTAGGACCTCAGCCACTGGTGGTACTATGCCTCAGCGTTCAGAGAACGTTTTGTAACACTGTCGCATTTGTCTCTTTGGGAACAATTGAGAGCTAGTTGGGTAACTTGTTCATCGGTTATATATTTAGTCTTTTACAATGGAAACTTACATACTGAAGATGAATCGGTTAATGGAAAATGTGAACTTAGGCTCTTCAAATGTTTTTCTCAAACAACTTTTCAGATAAAAACAACAACAATAAAACAACTCCACGCTTGTGACACTACAAAAATACATGAAATCAGACAACAAGCGTGAAGTGACCGTTCAAAAAAATTTTACTATATATAACTCCCCACAGCATATACACTTACACCCCCCCAAACTTGTAGGATAATAATCGTTTTATTGTAGCTATGTTTGCATAAGCTCCACCGCGCCTTTACAAGCGGCTTTTACCGTGTTATTTGCGACCGGTGCCGCTGACAGGCCCATTTCGTGTTTTTCTGCGCTCTGTTCTCCCTCCTCCTCCTACTCCGCACTTAATCCTTGCGCACACACATACAGTGGCTTGATTAAAATGCAATCTGTTTGTCCAACGAACGTCGAGTGGGCGGTTGGGTGCTCTGCAGCGGCAGTCGGCACTCGAGCGCTGCAACAGCCAAACAAAAACAACAGGGTGCCTCATGCCACTGCGGCCTCAAACCGCCGTCAGTGTTTGTTGTGGTGCGGCTCCACCACTGACCAGTCGTCCATTTCAATTAACATTTGTCCGAAAAATAGAAAACCTGAAATGCTCGAAATGCGCGCATAAAAGCACTCGAAATTTTTTGAATTTTTTTGCAGCATATTTTTCCAAAAAACAAACAAAAAAAACAAGAATTTCAACTTTTTACATTGACAAACAAAAACGGGAACAACAAATTGCAACGGACATTTTTGGACAACCCCCATTTTCGGCTTGAATGCATCATTTTTATTTCTATCTCGAAATGTTTGCTTTTTTCTCGCTGGCTTTTCAAAGAGTTATTGCAAAAATGGGCTGTCAGCGAGGCTTTTAAGTGCACTTGTGCTGCATTAATTAAGTTTTGGAGAATGCACAGCCGTGTGTGTGTGTGTGCTTGTGTTGGTGTGGCAAGTGTGGGTGGCTTGTATATTTTTTGTGTATATTTTTGTGTATTTGTTGTTGTTGTTTTATTGTTAAGTTGTTAAGGGCGGGAGTGCTCGGTATTGTGCTTTAATGCGAGTGAAGTGTGGACTTTTGGAGGTTAATAAGTAAAAAGTGAAATGAAAATTTTTTCTGTAGGCGGCTTAAAGCTGCGAAAAATACTGAAAAGCTGTGATCAAAAATTAAAGGCACTCAAATAACAAAAAAAAATTAAAATAAAAAAATTTATAATATTCAAAAAAATATTATTTTATTAAATTAAATTTAAATTTCAAATAAAAATTATAAAATCACAAGTGTCTAATTTTAAAATTTCAAATATTTTTCAAATTATTTGTTTAATGTTTTTGAACAGTTCAAATATATACATTTAAAATAGAAGTTTAAATTTGAAAGTTTAATTAAAAAAATAATAATAAATAAGATAAAAAATTTTAAAAAATTAAAATTAAAATTAAAATTAAAATTAAAAAAAAAAATAAAAATAAATAAAAATAAGAAAATAAAATGAAAAAAATAAAAACAAAAAATTTTAAATAAAAATTAAAAAATAAAATTAAATTAAATAAAAACAAATAAAAATAAAAAAATACAATAAACAAAAATAATAAAAAATAAACAAATAAAAATAAAAAAATACAATAAACAAAAATAATAAAAAATAAAATAAAACATAAAAAAAGTATAATAAAAAATATTTTTAAATAGAAATGTCTAATAAAATTAAGTAAAATATTATAAAAATTTTAACTCATAAATAATGATAAATGTTATTAACAAAAACAATAGCAAACAAATATCAAAAAATAAATATTTAGCAAATAAAAACGTTAACTGCGGCTGCACCGAAGCTATAATACTCTCCACAGGCTTTTATAGCATAAAATGGTAGTCATATGGGAGCTATATGCTATAGTAGACCGATCTGAGCAATTTCTTTGCAGATTGTAACGATGCCTTAGTGAAAAATTCATGACAAATTTTGTAAAGATACCTTGTCAAATAAAAAAGTTTTTCATACAAAGACTAACGTTTGACCGGTCAGTTCGTACGACAGCTATATGCTATCGTCGTCCGATCTGAATAATTTCTTCAGAGATTTTAGCGCTGGCTTAGATAATAATCCACACCAAATTTTGTAAAGATACCTTGTCAAATAAAAAAGTTTTCCATATAAGGACTTGTGTTTGACCGGTCAGTTCGTATGACAGCTATATGATATAGTAGTTCGATCGGAACAATTTCTTCAGAGATTTTAGCGCTGGCTTAGATAATAATCCACACCAAATTTTGTAAAGATACCTTGCCAAATTAGAGAGTTTTCCATACGAGGGACTTGAGTTCGATTCATCAGTTTGTATGACAGCTATATGATATAGTGCTCCGATCTAAACAATTTCTTTGCAGATTACACCGTTGGCTTCGACAATAATCCATACCCAATCTTGTGAAAATATCTTGTCAAATGAAGAAGTTTTCCATACGAGGACTTGTGTTAGATCGGTCAGTTTGTATGGCAGGTATACATATGTTGCAGTCCGATATCGGCTGTTCTGTCAAATGTACAGATGTAAATTCAAAACTTTCGATTTTAAAAAATCTGAAAATTCGATAAATTATTTACTTCAAATTATTAACTTAATTAGTTTTGAATAATATTCCAATAATTTCTGGCATAATTTATTATTTAAAGGTTTAAAAGATAAATAGTATTCTTTACAGCGCTTTCTATACATAATCACTTACCTACCCGGTATACATTCATACCGCAAGCTCCATTTCATGTATTTTTCATACTAACATACTATACTAGGTACATATAAGTATATATTCCCAAGCAAAATATCTGTGACAACTTTTGGGTGTGCCGCTGTGCTGCTTTTTTTCAAAAATTCTGCTAGGAAAAAAGTCGCTGCCCAGCTCAGCAAACTCAAAGCTTCAGTAAATAACGTGAGATTGATTTCAAACTTATGAGAGAGCACAGAATTGAGCAGCAAAACTAATTGCTACAGAAGCTGTCAACTACGACAACTACAGTGCGTACTAAAGCTATTTTACCGAAGCGGTCATGAGTATAAATCGAAGAGGTTTATACTGATTGCGGCGCTAAACGGAAAAATGCGGTCTTTGTATGCTAATAATTTATATCTTTTGGCATATTTATATAATTTTCTCTAAATAACTATTGTATTAAGGCTTAGCGATAACTTTCTCGCTTCCGAAGTAATATACTATTAGTATAAAGTATTTTTTATAACTGAAGTTCCATTTTCTAACATTATCTGGTATTATTACCATTGTAATTCAGTTCTTTATTCCTTTTATGTTGATAAAGCTTTCACAAAAACTTAAAAAAGTATAAGCCTGTAAAAACTAACTTACAAATTTACTAGCTTCTAACTCTTAACCTCAATTTAAAGTTCGGAGAGCAAAAACTTTTCATTTTATACATTATTCAGCATCCCGGCTCTAATTAAAGACTTTTGCTCCCTAAAGGAAATGACAGAAATCAGGCCAACTTAAAAATGAGCGTTAATATAGCTGGGTGGGTGAGTAAAATACTGCCAGTGAGAAAAATAGTTTTCATTGAAATAAAAATTCAAAAAGTCGCTTGATAAATGAGATAGTTATAGCAAGATTTGCGAGAAAAAGAGGTGTATATACATGCTAGACTCTATACTTGCTACTCTAGCTGTTATGAGATTGCTTTTATTTTGCGATGAGAGGGAGAAAGAGCGCGTAAAGCAATTCTGTGTTAGATTTTCCCTAAATTTTACACTCTAACTGGAAAATGTATCTATGTATATATCGCAAAATACATATTTCCATGGTCCGATGTTGAGATCAACTTTCAATCAAGCTTTCTCAAAATAATTTCTTTCTCCGTTGTTGTTTTGTGCTTTTTACCGTAACTTATTCAACCCTGCAGTGGTGCTGCTTACACATACAACGTTTTATGGTATCCTCTCTGTTGCTATACTCAACTCCTCGCACTTTAATGCGCAGCAGAAGTCAAATTGCTGTTCCTCTCGAAATTTGTGCAGATTACGTGTTTGCTGTTGCTCTCAGTTTTGCTCTTGCTCTCATTTTTTGCTCTTGCTCTCCTACCACAGCTTTATACAGCTTATTACTTCAGGGAATCCTGCTCTCTGCGTTTCACGACTTAACTAAAGCATATGCTTTTCGCAACCACCACAACGAGAGAGTGAGCGAAAACTACAAAAACAACATAGAATTACTCTCTAATTACAATATTGCGCAATCTAACCGTTGCGGAACAGGAAGAACGCTCTACTGCTTATTATTATGAGATTTCCTTGCTTGTTGTTTTTGCATTTATGACATTGTGTATCTGTTCTAACTGTTTGGAGCAACGCCCCAACCCCAAATGAGCGCTTGGGAGCTGTGAAAGCAACAAAACTCGCATGAAATTGCAATTTACGAGAGACGCCAAAGCAAACCCCGCTCGACCGGCCGGTATACACAGTGGCAAGCGAGGGCGGAATGTGAGGCAAATGAGCACAACGACAGAGAGAATGAGCGCGCGGGAGTGCGTGCCGGTCGCAAAGTTGCAAAGATAAATAACGGTATATTGAATAATGATGGCAAAGCGTGCAACCTTATTTCCTCGAATGCAGTGCAGCTTGCTAAACCGGTTTCGGCAGAGCCGGGCTGGGGCCTTGTTGCACTGAAAAGCTTTAATGTTGGAGCGCAGTTGAGCATAGCGCATTAAATATTTATATATACATACATATGTAGTATGTATATATACATGTATTTATGCTTTCAAGTGTATGTGTGTGTGTGTTGGGAAAAGTTCAATATCCTACAGGAGGTAAATAAACAAGCGGGATTTCGCAGGAACCGAGTTCATTGGGGTACATGAGGGCGTGTAAACATTAGCGCACAGATACACATACAACAGCAACAACTATGCAACAAATGTTTATCTACTACATGCCTTGTTGTTGTTGTTGTTGTGGAGTAGTTATAAACCGGGAAAATATAAAAACGGAGCAAAAAATCAGGTGACAGCGATAATTTTCCGGAATGCAGGCTAAAGTGCAAGCACGCCACACACATACATATACTCACGTAAACACACATACACTCACGTAAACACACTCAAAAGAGACTAAAGTTAAACACACATAAATAGCATAAACAAGCGGCTTCAGCTTATGCTGCACGGAAAATTCTTAAGCAAAAAAGGATGCGACATAAATGGCTGCAGGATGTGCATTGCTGCACACAGGAAGCTCAGAGGAATCGCTCTAACGCTGAAAAACTTGACAATGTTGAATGTTTTGTGTGCGAAAAAAGGGGGAAATAACTAATCAATAATGAAACAATGGAAAATTGTGAATATATATAATTTGTGCAAAAATAAATGCTTAATTAAATTTTAATTAATTTTCAGAATAAATAAAAAAAAAAAATATATTTGAAAAAAAAAATTATAAACAGAAATTTTAAAAATTATTTTTGTCGATTAAAAACATATAAAATTAAATCCAAAAAATTTACATAAATTTAAAAAAAATAATAAAAATTACAAAAAATATACCTACATAAATTAAAAAAATTTAATATAAATTAAATTAAAATTAATTAAATTAATGTAAATTAAAAAAAATTATGTTAATTAAATTAAAATTAATTAAATTAATGTAAATTAAAAAAATTTATGTTAATTAAAAAAAATTGAAATTATGGAAAAATAATATATTGTATAAATTTCCAAGGATATGCAGAAAATTTTTTGACTCAAAGACATACCATTGTCAGGAGAAGGTTATCTCTGAATTTCAATTATATGGACATATATCTCACACATTGACCGATATTTGCCGTAAAAAGTCGACTATTGGTACTGGGGGTCCAAATATTTACTTTGGGGCTTGAACAGTTTTTCTTGGCTTTGAACAATTTTCCTCATACTTCCATTTCCAATTGGTGCGCAGAGCCACGCCCACTTTTTTTAGTCTACGCTACCTTTTGTTACTGCGATCCCCAGTGCTAAAGTGTTATGGATGGCCGTCAGCTCCTCCAGCGATTTTGTTCTATCTATTCGATCCAATGAAAATGAGTTCCTTTCCAAGGATTGTTGACTTATTTGCATGAGAAAATCATAAACCCATGTCTCATCGACAGTTATAATGTTCTCCATGAATGTGAGATCGGGATTGGCACGATCAAGCTTGTCCAAAGAGACCTGTTTACGGTACTTTTTTGACAAAAACTCAGCTTTATCGACAGGAGTCGAGTAAGAATGCATTTCATACCCAAAATATCAACCAAACTCGTTCGAACTGACTCGCGAGAGATACTCCCTTGCCGTTATCAATCACCATTGATTGACTTTTTTTTAATATTTTCATCAGCTGAAGAGGTCGATGGTCGTCCAGAATGAGGCATGTTTTCAACGATAACTCGACCGTCTTTGAAGGCTCTGTACCACTCGTGGGCTTGTGTTTTTGATGAAATTGAAACGTTCGCAATGGTTCCGTGCACAAAATTTGGTTAGAAATACAGAAATTGAGACAAATTCTTTATCCGTTGTAAAAATCAAAATTCAAATAAAGCATCTGTGGTAGGCGTGGTGGGTCTTGGAATGCATTTGTCAGCATTTTCTAATGGAAGCTTTAGTTTGACAGCCAAGGGTGGTGGATGCGTGTAAATAGAACTACTCAGAAATTTAATTGCATGAGCGAGTATATATATATATACATATATGTAAAATGAATGATATTAGCATATAAAAAAAAATATATATGTATATATGTATATACTCCACAAATGTATATTTTTGCCCTTTCTGGCTCGTAACTCGTAACATTTGGTAGAGCATTAATCAGCGTTTTCCCAATGTATCGCAGAGCAAGCACTGTTAATTTACCTAAAACAAGCATTCGAATATTGTGCCATACCTATTTAAATGCAAATACTCGCATACTTAATGTTAACGCCTAGATGTATGCTATGATGTGCACTTAAATCAACGCGCTAGCGCTTAATTTATGCATGTTATATGCTGTTGTTATCTGCATAATCATTATTCACTCTTCACTCTCCACTTTCCAATTCTCTTCAGCCCTTTGTTATTTCATTTATTCGAACTTTTTTTTTGTTACTTTTTAATAATTTGTATTACCAAAAAAGCCTTTGGCACTGGCAGCACGCTCATTAGTGTGCGCATTGCAGCGCTAGCAAGCCACACTTAAAAAAAAACTTATTTAAACATGTGTATGTTGCTATTGCCAGTGCCCTGCACCGTTAACTGTGTGTGCAATATGTGTGTCAACGAGTCGTTTGTTGCACAAATGACAGCTGTGGCATTCTAATGGCGTTTTAATTGCGCTTTTAGCGTTCATTAAACTCTTACTTGCTTAGGAGTGCTTCGAGTTAGTTGCAAAGTTACATTTTCACAATTTCGCATCCAATTAGAATCATTAGTGTGCTGTCAGATTTTTGTTTACTTTGTCTATTTATTTTGGGATTATTTGATTTTGTTCCCTCTTTGTTACAGCGTTATACTTCTGGGGCACAGGTTAGGTTAGCTCTTCTGAAGGCTGGATGTTTAGATAATTTTCTGGGGCTCTAGGTTTCAGAGACTTTTCAGAACTAAAAAAAAAATATAAGATTACGTCCGGATTCTGATTTTTAAGACAACCATGTTTATGCTGAATCTTTCCAGACTTATTTTGTTTCAAGAAATATAGCCACAGGAACAAATGCTGACAAATACTTTTTATTGACATATTTTCCTTTGGTTTTGCCGATCTGTAGCTCGAGATTGTAGCAAAATTCAGTTTTGAAAACTCTACGGGTCTCACAGGACTCAAGTGGGTTGGGAATTTTAACTGGTCTTGCTGGTTACCAGTTCTTTAACTTGTTTACAGTTCATGCGTTCTATAAAAGATCATGGTTCTCATGTATTGCCTTTTAGCGTTCGAGTAGTCTAGTTTTTTTTGGAACCCTTCCGCCGAGTTTCACAAGATGTGTTGATATAGCACTTGATTTCGGGTGCTAAAGATCATAAATAATGACCCGATGACTGTATTTTTGTTGCTGTTTTAACGCTGACTCGATTCGATTGAAGTCAAAAGATCTAAGAAGTTTGGTGAACTGGGTTAAGCCCACCGCCATATAAAAACTTGCATCGACCTCGAAATCGGAACTTTAGAGTCTTAAGCTTGTCGGTGATTACTTTAGTCGCATAATCTATTACTCTGATACAGTTCGGAAACTGATCAAGTGTATGTTTTTTGTTGCATTAAAACCGTGAACTCTAGCTGATCCCTTTATAGTGTTCCTTCGAAGGTCGATAATGCAAAAATATCTTTAACTGTCTTTCTTATTGTCTTGGAGCTCCAGCACTGAGTATACGACTTTTTAATTTCTCTCTCTCTCTCTCCGAGATGAAAAAGCAATTGGATTATTTGAGAGAACTGTTTTTTGCAAGATCTTAGGAACCGTCTGAGGGAACCATGAGTACCAAAAAGAATGAGCTCTGCGGCGACCTGGATAAAGCTAAACGTTGGTTAGGCCATGTCGTAGGGATAGAAGACGACGCTCCAGTGAAAAGCTCCTTCGATTCGAGACCGAGGTTGACATCGAAAGCAAGAGTGCCCATGAGTCTAAGAAGAGTACGCCAGTGCAAAAGGACCTGACTGCCGAAGTTTTTTGTTCTTAGCTTTGAACGATCCACCGATGTATGGATGAAGAAGCGCAGAAAATTCCTCTCTCTCTTATTTTAACATTCCTTCCTTTTCTCTCTTGTTCGCAGTTCTTCACATCTATTCCACAATGTCAACCATTGTTACGAGTTTTGTTTGCTTTCGACACTTGATGTCTCTGCCTGAAATTCTTCAAATTTTCCAATGTTAAGTTGTTGGAAAGTTGCAAAAGCGGTTTGCTTGGCACTTAATAAAGTTCGAAAGTCAACGTCGAAGTTAGTTAGAAGCACAAATTTAGATAAATATAATTGCGTCACTGAGTATACAAGACATTTTGCACTGTAAGATCAGCTCTCATTAGCGCCAATGCTTTGCTTAGTGATTTCCCAAAAACTTTTCTCATTTAATCATGCACAAATTAAAGAAAATGGAATTGTGTGAAGGCACAGAAGATTGTGGCTCGATGACGAACAAAGGAGGGTGGTACGAAGGTGAAGAAAACGTTGAACAAAGAAAACTTATTCAAATGCAAACGTGTGGTTGCTGTTTTTCTTTTTGCCGCGCTTGTGGCACAGCTTGTCACGGAAAACCGTCAGCAGACACCAAGGTACCACGTATGGACACGAAAGCTGAGGAGGGCTGGGGTGTCGTTCGTTTAGAACGAGCTACGTGAGTGTGTCGCACGCACTTTTCACGAAACTGCTTGCAGAGGTAACAAAGCGAGCGACAAGTTCGAGCTGTTCGGCCGCGAGGGCTGAAGGTGGCAAAAGTTTGGTGGTGGTTGCAGGCGAACCCAGGCAACGCGCAAATAATGAAAGCCTGAAGCCAGTGCATGAATGAAAGCTGTTGGAACTGAACAAAGCTGTGAATCCGGAGAAGGTTAGAGCGCATGAATGATTACTGCAGAGGGGGGAGGTGAACAAAAAAAAAACAAAATTATGGCACGCATTAACGCGTGGCTAGATTAATGAATGGGCATGAAGAGCTGCAGTAAATCAAGGAAAATGAAATAGACGAGTCAGCTGTTTTGGAAATGCGGCCATCTTGTTAGCTATACAAGCATTTCCCATTTTTTATGCGTAACTTTATACCGCTATATGTGGCACATATTATTTCTAGGCAGCGAAACGTGAAGTGTGTGCTAGGATAACAAGGTAACCAACTGTGGTTGAAGACTCGCGGGGTTGACAGCTACACACATGCCGGTCTAAGGAAGAACATGAGCAGCTTTCCAGTTAATACAGCATCAGCACAAAAACCGAAACCAAAAAAGTTGAAATCTCATCAGATGCAGGCAAAAGCAGGCAAAAAAGGAATCCAGAGTACGTGCGGAACGCAAGATGAAAACTAAGCGGTAAGCGTTCGGAAAACAGCAGCGGCACCACAACTTGATTAACATGCGCTTTTTCTTCTGCACACAAAGACTCGCGGCACCAGGGGGGTTGAACAATTTTCCATGAAAAAGTGGCACGCACTAAAAAGAGGCTGACGAAACTTCGACTGAGCAAAAAATACGTGCCACGCATAAAAAGAAGGAGGAGAAATCCAAATCAACAAAGTGAAGAAAGTGGGGAACACAAAGAATAAGATAATATATACGATGCAGAGAGTTAGGAAGAACTAGTCGAATGCGAAATGCCTTATAAGGTTAAGTAACTTCATAAAGATTCTCTTTGTTTACTGTCATAGAAAACACTTACGCGGTTATAGCCGAGTTAACAACAGCGCGCCAGTCGTTTCTTCTTTTCGCAAGGTGGCGCCAAATGGAGATTCCAAGCGAAGCCAGGTCCTTCTCCACCTTGTCCCTCCAACGGAGTGGAGGTCCACAACTTCCTCTGCTCCCCCCGGCGGGTACTGCTTCGAATACTTCCAGAGCTGGAGTGTTTTCCTCCATTCGGACAACATGACTTAGCCAGCGTGAAGTGTTGATCATGAAGTGAAGTTTGGATCATATAAAAATTGTTGTGCTACAGACGGATAAGAGCCAGGGGACGGTATCAGCTACCCTTTCCACAAATTTTGAGCTTTATTGGTCGGTTTCAGAGCTTCTCTTACTTTGTCCTTTGTCGCTCTACTTAGTTGAGTTTCCATATCGTTTTTTGGGCTTCTTACTTTATTCTATCGATGTTATACCGCTTCTGTTGAAGACGCTATGTTTCACTGTTTGCGTTAAGTAAGATTATTTGCTTTGGTTTCCATCTGAAGTCAATCTTCTTATTCAGCAAGTGACGCATTCTCATTTTAGTTAAAAGATGAGAAGTAATAAAGCTAGAACTCTCACAGGAAGAAGCATCTACGACCAATTCTCCCTCGATCGGCTAATAAATGGATCCCGAAGTCGATCCTTTGTATATGAATTTTACTAGTTCTAAGCTTATGCTCCTCAGTCATGCAAAAACTGTGCTATTCATGCTTAATCCAACTTAGTCGGCCCCAGTGAAGGGTGTACCAATAATTAATATTAATATATGTGACACATGCTCTAAATCCGCTGGGAGAGCAATCAACTAGTTCATGCAGTGCTAGTCAAATTACCATCTTTCTGCGGCAAACTAGTTCAGCGAGTTTTTTCCCTTTCTCCGCGACATATGCCTTAATGGGAGCGCTGTGCCGTTGCTGCAGAAAAATGTTTGTGCGAATTGGGAACACGTAGTTTTGCAGCTTGGCCGCGTGTCCGTTGTACCGCACTCTATTGCGTACGAGCTAGATGTCTAGAGTCGTGGAATAGGTGGGCGTACATGTGTCCGCATTCGAAATTTGCCAATTCGACACATATTTCCAGGCGCAAATGAGGTTAGTGATTGCGCACAGCTGCTGTGGTGGTAGCGATGTGCAAGTAAGTGCCCGGAATGGAAGCGAGATGTGATGGGAGAAGTTGTGGAAAGAGCAGAGTGGACTCTACTTCATTCAACTATCTATGTAGCTAAAAGGAATATAAGCCTGGATCCTCGTTGATTATTTCGCAGCTTCCAAAGCTACGAAGGTCATGTAGGAATCTCGAATAAATCTTAGAAAATGCATAAATACAGCACTCAAAAGTGTATTCCGGTTTTCGGTATCCTTGGACTACCGTAGGACCTACCGCATATGCTTATGAGGATAGATGAGGCGAGTATAAGGATCTGTTCTGTAAAGCAAGATACTAAGTTAGAGGGTGTGATTAGGCAACTGAAAGCCTTGAGAGTTGCTTATAAGAAAATTTGAACTCTTTACGAGTTGAAGTAGTTGGGTGGATATAAATTCGTAGCTCCAGCTTCAACAATTTTGAAGTCTGGAAACTGACTACTGAGTGAGATGATGTCTGCCTTCAAAGTAATACTGAACAGCAGAGCTTCTGAGTTCGTTTCAAGAGATCATCCGCTAGTCGTTCGAACTGTCTTTAATATAAAAAATATAATCTTTGGCTTTAGATCCGGTACTCCGTTAGTGCAGGAGTGCCAAGCTGCTAAGATGAGTAAGGGTGTGGATTGCTTGAATTCTCCGCAGCGAAATTCTTTCCACAGAATTTACTTTCGGATACACTGCTGATGAGTTCCGTCCCATTTTTTGCGTCCTGCATGGAAGCTTTGCAGCCTACAGTTGGAGATTCGAGTGGGATTATAACGCACAATTTAGAAAATATAAAGTAGCATGTCATAATGCGGTCTGTTTTTGTAGAGACAGCACCTTTGTAGGCCATCTGGCCACGTCTTTCGAGTTTCAAATTCGTTTCGTCGGCACTTTTTTGGTTTCAAATTACATAAGCACTGTCGGTTTTGACTAAGCGACACTTTAAAACGCACTCTACTGTTCATTGACCTCTACTTTTCCTTTCTGATCGGCCACCAACTGCTACAACAATCACACACACACCATAAACCATAATAGTATGTTTCTGCATTTTCCGAACCTTCGGCGCTTATCTCGATTACTTACGCGTGCGGCTCATTTACCGTCGCATTTACGACAACAATATTTGAGGCATTGCATGGGCACACACCCCCTATACTCTTACACGTCAATGTAAACATAATCAGTTAGCGCACTGGACAACACATGCTAAGGATAAGACAAATGACAAACACGCGTGTGTGCGTCGAAAGAAAGGTGTCATTGCGATCGCTTTAAACAGATAAGCAAGAGGTGGACGAAAATTCTTCGGTTGCGTGTGCGTGCAATACATACGTAACTAACGTAGCTATAATACGTGTTCGATTGCGTTTATTACATATTTTGATATGAAATTTGCCCTTTGCTTTGCATTCGTCTTCTTCTCATCGCCCCGCAGTGGGTGCGTCTGAGAGTTATTTGCAGCCCTCGCGTAATTAATCAGCATTATTACTACGTTTTTAGTTGTTTTTGTTTCGAAACCCCAAATATTATACGCGTGAAGTAGTTTGTCCACGTACTAAGGCTTAAATATATTTACCGTAATAATTCTCTTAATCAGGAAGGGGTTGATCTCCACTCTGTTGGAAAGACCAGGTGGAGAAGGACCTGGCCTCGCTTGGAATCTTCAATTGGCACCACTTTGCGAATTGCTCAGAACCTGAAGTTACGATAGAACTCTATATATTCTTTAGGTCTCTTTCAGCTGATTCAGTTTAAAGTCAGTCAGACAAAACTCGCTCTAATTCCTCCAAGTTTGTGAATTCAAAGTTCTGAACTCTGGCTTCTGTTTCATCAGGTACGACGGAGAGCCAAGCAATGGAAGAAGCTACGGATTTCCGTCTGCCGTCTCCTCAAGCTTCCTTTAAAAAGCTGAATCTTAACTAACTACTCGATCTGTAAACTCTGACGTTCTCACGACAGTCGGGTCTGCATAACCGAAACAGTCAAAAAGTGGCAACTCGGCAGTATTTCTTTAAAATTAAGTGGGTATCGTGAATCTAAAGCGAAAGATATCTTAGTTATTCCAATATTTTATCAGAGCCTTTTTGATTTTTGGAATTTATAAGAAGGAAGCCGAGTTGCGACGGTCAATTATCTTCCGTTTCGCGGAATCTATCAAAAAATTACCAAATTAAGTCCATTGCTTCATGAGATCTGCATCAGTATTACGAATTATGGTATGAGTATGTGAGTTTTTTGGGTTTATCTCTATTAGTGGAAACAGTGGAATGAAGGAACTAAAATACTGATGACAAAGGATGAACGGAATGGGAAAGGAAGAAGGATCTCATTAGAGATGGAAGAAATAAAGACAAGGAGAACGGAAGAAAGAGTGAAAGAAAAGGTATTGTTATAAAAGATGAAAGGAATAACTCTGTAAACCGATTGTGAAGTGAAAGTATGACAGTAAGAAAGCTAACGATCACGGTGGACCAACGTTAAAAACTACTAACATAATCAAGGACGACAAGCCTCACACTAAAATCAGACGCTCTCAGTTGAAAAGTATAAAAAGTGACAGACAAAACACACGTTGTACACAGATACTCTCACCTGGTTGGTATAAAATGTAAGAGAGATATGTGTGATGTACGTAGAATACTGCGAAGATTGAGAACGAATACGGCAGGGGTGGATAATTAAGTGATCGAAAGAGTAAATATGGAATTAGAACTTCTGTTTGCATGGTTGCGTATGGAACATAACAGCCGTTAGATATGGTAAATGGATCAAGAAATGGCTTAGCTGAGGTGATTGATAAGGAACGGATTCGCAAACAGTCACCAGTCACTGGAGTGATATGATATCGTATGGAAATTACTCAAGCCAAGTTATAGTGTTATGAATGAATGTAAGAGCCAAACTGGGTATACAAGAAGACTAGTTTTGACGGGTTTAATGAAGGGACAAAATCACGGTTCCATGAGAGAACAAGAGGAGAATTATTAATGATGGATGGTATATATTCGGGTAGTTCGACAGGCCATGGGACGTAAGCACTTCAAGGTCTTTGAAGGAGGCGGAACCCAGCTGACTTGCGGTTGTGACTTTTTTCTGAAAGACATTCGTTTATTTTCATAAAAGTAACAATTTATGGGCATGTGTACTCAATTTTTGATTGTTTGTTTGTATTGCCCTAATTTTCGGTTTCTTTTTTCCGTATTCTTGGAAAGCTTACCTACATTTGTTCGGGCGTGGTCTCTTGCTGCTGCAATTAATGAGTGCCCATTTTTCAAATAACCCTTCGGCGATATTTTTTTCGCCACTTTCCAACAACAAAGGCACGTCAAACGATAAGGGGTGTGACAAAATGCTTGCGGCTTCGAAGAATGACAGCGCTGAGGGTTTTAGTAGTCACGGGTATGAAAAAATAGAACATTTTGAATGCTGGTAAAAAAATAAAAAAAAAATTAAAATTTTTAGTTAGAGAAAAATATGAAAAGAAGTTTGACGTTTCCTAAAATTTAGGGCAAAAATCACATGTTGTCATCTGCTGTTACTCCGTAGCAAAAAAAAAAAATAATAATAGTGAAAAAGATTTAAAAAAATGTTAAAAAAGCATATAAAAGCATATGATGAAAACAGACCATTGAGACTTGAATGCTGCAGCGGCAACAACAAAAAGGAGGCGACACGCGACTAAACTGTCTATTGTGCGAATTTTCCTTTGCTGTTGTTGTTGTGGTGGCTGTGATTGTTTTTGTTACCGGTACGCCTGCCTGCGGCACACACACACCATGTCACTGCCATGTTGTTGTATTGCCTTTTGTTTTTGCCACATAACGAATGCATGCAAGTCAGACACACACACATATACATATATTCAACCGCCTAGCGACTGTCAAATGTCATTTTATTTCACACTGCATTCGGGCATTTTAGGGCAGAAGTCACAAAACGTTAAAAAAAAATGCTTTGTTTATCATTTGTTTTCGCTTTGCCGGTTGCGCACTTAATTAACTGCATTTTGTTGCATGCCACACGTACACACACATTTATATATATACAAACCGTCATATGTGAGCCAAGTGTCTTTTGCGGAAAATCAAAAAACCAAAAAAAAAATCACACAAAAATACCGCCATATCCGCGCCAGCGGGTTCAATGAACTCTGCCGCCGCGCAAAAATCACCAACAACAACGCCTATAACAGCAACAGTGCATAGGTAAGCCGACATATAAAAGAACTAAGCATAAGTCGTTGTCAATAAGTCGTTACGGTCATAAATTTCGCTGTAAATATGGCACGTTGCAGCTATGTTGTTGCTATTGTTATTGTTGTGTTGCATTTTCGCGAAGTGCAGGCAGTGGAAAGTGCACAGAAGAGTACAGAATAGATAGGATTAGTGAACGATTGTAATGGCGGGCCATGCAAGGTAATTTAGTAACTTAAGCGCCTAAGTGTAGGCAACCGCCTGTCATTGCTTGTTGTTGTATTTCAATTTTGCTCGTTTTGTTCTCACACTGCAACAACAACGACGTTTTCTGCAAGCCGATTAAAATGAACGCAAACATGTTATAACACTGAGTATAAAACAGTTAAATTTTGTGTACAACATACAACTGTGCTGAAAAGTCGGGATTTATTTGAAAAAGTACCGAAATTTCGGTACTGAAAATTTTGATTAAATAGATGTTCATAATTTTTATTATTAATTTTTTTTAGAAAAATTTTCAGCGGGAAATTTCAAATCAATCCCGAAATTACGGGACTGGAATTTTTTTTGTGTTTGTGTTGTCAACATTTCTTATACAACTCACATTAAAATTTATTAATTTGGAAATGGAAAATTTGTCGCATTTTTTTCTCAACATTTTCTAAGGCAACTTACGTTAAAAATTTTTAAATTTTTATAGTAAATCGAAAGTTATTTGCAAAAGTCCCGAATTTTCGGTATTAAACATTTTCGTTGAAACCATTTCCAATACTTTTTCGGCATATTTGACTATAAAAAATATTTCGTCGTACATTTTAAATTAATCCCGAAATTACGGGACTGGAAAATTTCTCACATTTTTGTTCTCAACACTTTCTAATGCAACTTAAATTAAAATATTAAAATTTATTAATAGAATTTTTGAAGTTAATCGGGAATTATTTACAAAAGTCCCGAAATTTCGGTACTCAAAATTCTCCTTGAATCAATGTTCAATACTTTTTCGGCATATTTGACTATAAAAAATATTTCGTCGTACATTTTAAATTAATCCCGAAATTTCGGGACCGAACAATTTCTCGCATTCTTGTTTTCAACACTTTCTAACTTACATTAAAACTTATTTTTTAATAGAATTTTTGAAGTAAATCGGTAGTTATTTGCAAAAGTCCCGAAATTTCGGTACTAAAAATTTTCACTATAACATTTTTCAATACTTTTTCTGCATATTTGTCTGTAGAAAAATATTTCGGCGTAAATTTTAAATTAATTCCGAAATTTCGGGACTGGAAAAATCTCGTATTTTTGTTTTCAACGCTTTCTAAGGTAACTTATATTAAAATACGTTTTCGGTATCCCGAATTCTATCTAATATATGCTAATGTTTATAAGCAACTTTAGCAGTAAAAAAATTGTCATGTTCGGTATCAAATAGATCATTCAACGTCTGTCACTATAGAGTACAAAAACAAAAACGCATACATATTTATTTAGCAAACTACTTATAAAGCCAAACATTATACATCCCTACTTTCACGTATGCTTACTTGTCACATCGCCAAATATTTGTGAGTAAATACCTTATGCACATAGTGTCTGAAAAAGAGGGGTGTGTCGCTATTGTCAGGGTTGTTTTGTAAGCAAGCTATCTACAAAGTACTAACAAATGATAAAGCACCGAAAATAGACGATCCTTCTTATATTAAGGTGTTTATGGAATATTTTCTAACATTTATATTCTCTCTTTGAGGATGGCAATCATATATTAAAGACAGAAGCTTTCTCAAGGCGACTTACTTTTGATGAAGAACACGCGTCATCTACGCCGTTAGCACATATTAAGCTAACTATGAACCTTGCAAAAATCTTTCGGATTGTTAATAAAGCGCTAAAGACGTTTCACTTCCGATAGAGTTCTTTCATGGGGTCAGCTACTAAATATTACTAGAGATGCATAGGCTTTCCTAACCTCTAAAGCAGGTTAACCAGGTTACCGTCCTAAGTTTCAACTCACCTGAACTTCATATTACAATCTCTCTTCGTAAAATATCAAAGCGATACAGGTATGTAAAGAGAATGACGCATCATCTTTCGCGCTCTAACGCTTGGTTTAGCTTACGCTTATGCGATCTTCAGAGCTTTCAGAATTAAATAGATTTTCCACATTCAATTATAAAGCCATTTCTCTAAGCCAGTAGTTGTGCAACATGCCCATTGTTTACCGTGTTGAAAGCTAGTCGTGTTATGATCGGCTCAACTGCAGCTACAGCGACCCAGTGCATTTCACCGCCAGCGAAACTAGTTTCGAAGCGACCAAGAATACGAGCGAACATTTGCTTTCCCTAATTTCCATTTTTACTGCTCCCCAATGCGAAATAAATCCAGTTTTTTCAAACAATCAAAAGTTTTCATAAAAAAATTATTTTGACATTTGTCATGCGTGACAGTGAAAATGTTGCGCTGCCGCACTAATGAAGACATATGGCGGCATTTTCATGACAACAAACAAAAAAGAACGCGCTGAAGAATTGAAGAAAATCGACTAGCCCAGCCAAGCTGGCGCAGCAAAGGGTTGTTCTAGCATATAATTAGGCTGAGAAACGAGTTTTCCCAGACATGTTTTCCGCATCTTCATTTAATCGCCCAAACGTGCAGCAGGTAATCTGATATTTTCCAAAGCTTACATATTACTTTGATATTATTTCGAGACGGTTGATGGCGCTGCCGAAAGGTTAATCCCATTAAAATTCGCGGCTTAACTGCTTGCCTTTCCTCTCTCTTTCTCGCTCTCTTTCTCTCTTGGTGTCTCGCAACTGGCTTCCTGTTTGACATTAAATGCTAATGAAGCTGTCACATCTGCCCACATGCTGTCACTGTCATTTGTAATCAGTTGTCATATGCAACACCGACAAATATTTTGCAAACATTTATGCAATTCCATCGCGCCGGTAAGCCGTGGCGTGAAATTTATTCAATTTCGCTGATAAAAAATCATATGCATTAATGTGTCAGCGTTTGACGTTTCAAAGCGCGAAGAGAAAATCGTAAAATATTTGAAATTCAAGTAGGGAGAGAGTAAAAGAAGAGTAGTGCCATAAAAAATGTGATGATTTGAGTTTTGTCATTATAATTCGTTATATTGGATAGTCGAAATAATCTTTTCGTATTTCTAATCAAAATTGAAATCATTTTTTTTATTTTCACTCATTAATGAACAGCTCTAACAACACTTTTTTTCTTCTTCGAATTTAATTTTGGTTAAATGAAGCCTAAAATCTCACCGTTCCAACACTATATGTGATTGGTAGCACTGGAGGTATACGACTGCAACGACATCAATTGACAAAATACGAAAAGACTTTTTGACTACCCAATAAGTTGACCGATTAAAATCAAGTTCTCATATGGAAAGCCTTTTAGTTTGACAAGTGATCTTCATCAAATTTGGCTAAAATTATTGTCTAAGGTAATGGGACAATCTTCGAACAAATTGTTCAAATCAGACCACTATAGCGTATAGCTGTTATACAAATTGAGCTATCTAAATCAAGTTGTTGTATGGGAAACTTCTTTATATTCTGTTTCAATTTACTTTGAACATATTCAATACAAAAACCATAAAACCTACAACCAATTGCAATGATGATGCAAAATCCCCTCAACTGCGCCCAAAAGTAGACCAAAAGTTAATGACTTTTGCCTTTTAAAGTGCTTCTATATGCGCTTACTCGGAAATATTCGCAACTATTAATAAAATTATGTCGAAACTTTGCCGCTCCCTTCGTTTTTCGGCGCACGGTGAACTTTGTACCTCCACCAACACCACATGACTTCAATCATACATCACTTTTTCGCTACACAATGAATCAATATTTTCAGCGCTCATTTATTTTTAAACGAAAACTTCTCGCCTCGTGGTTGTTGCTGCTATTTTTGTTGCAGTTTTGCATTTTTTACCTCAATAAAGGCACCCAAGGCACTAATAACGAAAATAGTGCGAAGAAAGGGGGATAAAAATTTTGCCTTCCAGCCTTGTGGGTCCGTATGCTTGATGGATAAAGGAAATAAGGTTGCAATTCCGCGAATGCTGGACACCTTTGATGTGCGCATTGCCGGTAGTGTGGTAGCTATGGCTCTAAAGCCATACAAAGATGACGGTTGAGGAGAAATTTAGAAAGTGTAAAGGGTAGAGGGAGGTTTGGGGCAGTAGGCTGTTTGTAATTACAAAGCGCTGAGATATCCTTGCTGGCGGTATTGTGTTGGTATCCAAAGTTTTTTTCTGCATTTCGGTATATACATTGTTGTTGTGGCTGTTGTTGCACGGCATACGCATTACCAGCATTTGTGGCAAACACTTGAGAATCCATTGGACGAAATTATTCAAGCGTATTCGGTTGTGCCAGTGACAGTCAGCCAAGCGCAGCTGGCTCATGAAGCATAAAATGCAGTCGAGCGCAGCCACCGAAGAAGCCCAGTGCTTGTCAGTGGCAGCAGCAGTCGCACAACAGCATACAGCAATGTGCAACAACAATCATAGCAGCTACAATTAATCTTCGCTCTGAACTGCCGACCGCAGCGTGCTTTCGCTGGCACTTTGCTCCATTGTTGTCGTTTAAAGTTCGGCCAGTGCGTTCGCTGCTCGTCCGCTGCTGCGGTCCATCAGCTAAGCCGGCTGCGCTGCTTTACCTGCTTGCAGCTTTTGCTGACCACACGAGACCCCAGTTCGCTGCGCTTCTTTGCAGCTACTGCCTCTAAAACTCGCCATACACCTCGCGTACACGCTTACTGCGCTCTGCCTTGCTGCTCTCACTAAGCTGCAACTCCCTTACTCTACACTGTCCGTTTTCTTCATATCATCCTTTCTATCACTCTGCTGCCGTGTAGTCTATAAGCTCCAGTTGTCCTCCACCCCTTACGCCTTTGGTTTTGCTGGTTCCGCATCCGGTTTGCCCACTTTGTTACATCAATCCTAATGTATTTTATATCCCTTTGCGTTACTGTCTTCCTCGCCGCTCCTGCTGTGCTCTGCAGCCGGTTTAAGTTGGCTTTGCCGGTTGCTGCCTGCAACCGAAGCTCACAGCCATACTCTATACACACATAAGTAGCCATTTGTGTGTCTCTACATACTATATAGTTACATCCAGGCACGCTTTGCAGTCACCGCTAGCTGTCGTTGAGTCCTTGTAATCCCATGTAATGGCATACAAGCTCCGTTTCAGACGCTCACTGGCACGGCATCTAATTGAGGGTTAGTTTTGGGTGCGCCGCTTGAATAATATATACTCTTTATAGGAGAATACATAACGGCGTGGAGAGTTAAAGATATTTACATATAGAGAGATAGATACAGTGTGTTCTGAGAGCGCATGTTAGTCAAAGAGCGACAGAGTCTGTTCGTTCACAGGCGCTCGCAGTTAACAGTTTACTTTTGGGGACTTTAGGCTGATCGAAAATTTTGAACTATAATTTTTTATACGCTGAACAGAGTATATTGGGTTTGCCACGAAGTTTGCAACACTCTATAAATTATTAGTATATAATTGATCAGCGAGACGAGCTAAGTTGATTTAGGCAAATTCGTCTGCCTTGTGACCTTTTGTATATCCACGAACTAGTCCTTCAGTTTAGCAGATATCGTTATGAAGTTTTGCACAAGTCCTTTTTACGCCAAGAAGCTGTTCGTTTTTCGGAATCATTATTATCGAACCACTGTAGCATATAACTGGTGGCTAAACAGTCTAATCCAAATAAAGTTCTTGATAAAAACCTTTTTTTTTATTTGACAAGATATCTTCATGAGATTCCTCCCACCATTCAAAAAGACTGATAAAATTAAAATTTTTTATATTCACTATTAAATTTTAGTATCCTTTGCATCAAATCAGTTTCCTAAACATTTCCTGCTAACCAATTATTGAACCCTTTTGCAGCTACATACTCACTTACATAGCTTCTATGTAAGTTTTCCCAGTACATATACATACATATGTATATACCATTCTCTGCTCTACAGCGCTCTATTCAACTCGCAACACTTTCCGTACACCTTCACTGCCTTTATTCTCCAAATAGTGTCATCTGCATATCGACGTGTCCTTTTTTCCAACTAGATTTGCGCTTATCAAAACTGACGCAAGCGCGTGTTACTGGCAGGGAGAGCTACTTGCTGCTGTAAAGACACTTTTACTCGCCAATTGGCATGTAGCGCCACTCATCTACTGTTGCTGCGCTGTTATGTTGAGGAAGAGAATAAAAGCACTGCTGTTATGCCTGACATGACTTGCATGCTCACCCAGGCAGCGGTTCTCTCTCTCGCTTGGCAGCTCCTTTATTGCTTGAGTGCGTCACAGGGGTTGATTGCTGGCTGTTAGCTCACCTGCCTAGCAGAGTCATTAGTGCGAGTAGTGCGACTAGCGTATAGCGGCGACTCTCACAGCACTGGCGCTCACGCATGACCGGTCGCTCAGCACTTGCTATGCTAATTTCTCTGCTGCTTTGCAAATTGGACGCTTGTCTAGGCGTTCAGGACGTTGGCGACTAGATCCTTGCGCCAGCTTGTGGCATATCGTCAGTAATCGGCAAACCATAAGGATCATCGTTGTTGTCAGTCGTGCGTGTTCGTTCGTTGCTTTCGTTCGTTCGTTCGTTAGTTCGTTGGTTCGTTTTTCGAGAACATTCATTTATGATTTTTTGACTCCTGCACCTGCAAAACAAAAAAAAACAATATATTCTCATATATATATATTTCAAATATAATATAATATCTGAACAAAAAAGAAACTTTCAATATTTTGTGTTATTTGAAACTTTTCTTAGTTTTTTCGAATAGTTTCGAATAGTTTGTGTACAAAGCTCGGTTTTCAACATTGTAAGTACCTATATATGTATATGTGTCTGAAAATTTTTGTCTAGTATAACAAAATGGCACACCCACACCTTTAACACCCGCACACACACACACATACACGTAAAGTACTAAGTATACTGCACGCATTGCAAGTGAAGCGCCCAGCGCCCAGTGTCCTGCGAATACATTTGGGTTAATTGCAAAGTTTTACGCACCAGAAAGGATATACATAAATCTGTGGCTGACATTTTGGGCGTGTGTGAAAGCATTGTGCCACGCTTGGCTACCTTAACCGGTTATTCTAAAAAAAGAAAAATATTTGAAAAATTTACAATAGCCTTGCTTGAGTGTTTTGGTTTGAATATGAATGCGTATGAACCCAGAACAACTGAGAAAAAACATATCGAAGCTGAAAAATTTAATTAAAAAATTTTCAAAAAAAAATTAAAATAGAAAATGGTCATATTTTTGATATTTAATTGATTATATTTTGATTTTTAATTGATAAAATTAATTGAAAATTAAGTCTACATATAAAAACTAAAGCAAAAAATTAAATACTTAGGAAAAAAAAATTTAAAAAATTTATTTGGAAATTAAAAAAAAGAAAATTGAACATTTAAAAAAATTTTATTTGAAAATTTCAAAAAAATTTTATTTCAAAATTTAAAAAAAAATTTATTTGAAAATTGAAAAAAATGTATTTGAAAATTTTAAAATTTTTCTTTTTTTATTAAAAAGTTGTTCAAAATATTAAAATTTAAATAAAATAGAAATTTCAAAAATTACAAAAAATAAATTTGAAATTTTTATTTAAAAAAAAATATTTCTAAATATAATACTTTAATTAAAAAATTAAAATTAATTGCTTAAAAATTTAGATTATTTTCTTTCTTAAAAAAGGCATATCTTATTTTAAAAAATCATACTTCAAACCACTATTAACCACAACACACCCTTTAAAGTCATCGCAATTAAGGCGCCAGACCCCCCGCCTGTATTGCCACCCATTAGTGCTATGCAATAGCTGTAAAAAAGCCTTCAGACACTCTCTATTTAAAATGCAATTAATCTTTGTCCAACACTCAAAGCGATTGCATATTTGTAGGCGTCGTGGAGCACAGACATAAATGTGAGTAATAACACATGCGGTTTATAGCCGACAAGCGATAGAGTTAGCCGTGCTGGTGTAGGTGTAAAGTCGGTTGAGGTTCTAATACTGGTTGGAATGATGTGGCGGAATATAAACTGAATTAATTACTCAAAATCCATTAAAATGCAATGTGAACGTGGTTAAACAAAAAAAAAAAACATTTTTAAAATTTTGAAATTTTGAACTAAATCAACAGTTTTTAAAATTATATTTTAATATATTGAATTTTTTTGAAAACTATTTTGATTTGTGTTTCTATATTTTGAAATTTTTAAATAAATAAAAAATTAAAATTTTTTTTTTTAATATTTTGAATTTTTTTCAAACTCTTTAATTTTTTGATAAAAGTATTGACATTTTTTTTTAATATTTTTAAAAGTTTTAAACTTCTTGATATTTTTTTTTTATATATTTTTTAACATTTTTAAATTTTTTAAACTATTGTATTGTGAAATTTTTGAAAAAAGATTGAAATTTTTTGGAAAAAGTATTGAAATTTTTTTAAATATTTAGAAATTTATTAAATTATTGCATTGTGAAAATTTTGAAAAAAAAAAGATTGAAATTTTTTGGAAAAAGTATTGAAATTTTTTAAATGCTTTAAATATTTTAAACTTCCCGATATTTTTTCATATATTTTTATAATATTTTGAAATTTTTTAAAGTATTGTATTGTGAAATTTTTGAAAAACTATTTAATTTTTTTTTAATATTTTAAAATTTTTAAATTTCTTGATATTTTTTATATACTTTCAATGTTTTCAATTTTTTCAAATTTTTGAAAAAAATTTTGAAATTTTTAAAAATATTTTTAAATTTGTAAACTTCTTGATATTTTTTATATATATTACAATTAAAAAATTATAAATTTTTACCGAAAATTTGCTTTTATTTTAGATATTTGAATATTTTGGATTTTTTTTAAATTATTTGTAATATAAAAAAAGTTCTGCAAATAGTTATTTGAGCCTATCTTTTGGCTTTCATCCACTTTCCTGTTATTTTCGCATTTCTAATTTTTTATATTCGCCATATACCTTCAACTATACGCCCAAGCAGCCGCAAAGCAACGCCAACAAAATCAGTACACCAAACCACACAAACACAGACACTCACACATTTATTTGTGTGATATGCAAAGCCACCCATTTCCATGCTTGCAATACTTATACACTATTCAACGAGTAATAACAACAATTTCGCCACAAACAAGTACGATAGCACACCCACACACACACTTACGGACTATAGCTTACTGGAAGAGCCACCAACTAGCGCAACGCCGAAAACACGTAGACCGGTTTCCATACACATACACAGAAGCGCACACATGTATAGTTGGATGGCGAGCCACTCAACTCACACCAGCTCGCCAACGGTGGCCGCCCGCCCACACTGCTGCTGGTGAAAATATAATCAATATGAACCATAACAACAGACAGCAAAGTGGAAAGCTGCGGGCGAATAAAATTCAACCCCGAAAATAGAAATAGCAAAAGCGTCGACAAGGCGGCGGGAGTGGGGGGGAAGGCCGCAGTAGCGAGTATACACATATTTAGTTGTGGCATAATGTGCCGGCGGTTGGGGGAGTGGGTGGTGAATTTGAAGCTTAGACTTGCGGCGTGGTGTGGGCTGCTGGGTAGTGGTGGGTGCGGGTTGCTTTCAGCCTGTTTGCGCTCGCGGCGACAAGGAAACTATCTGTCTGCCGGGGAAAAAGCAAAGCAAACAGCAGCAACAACAACAATGACGAGAACAAAAACAGAAATGGAAATGCTTTTTGTTGCCTAGGAAAAATACAAATTTTTTGCGCGAGCTTGTGTGTGTATATCTACTTGTATTTGTGTGTTTGTGTGTGTGTGTGCAGAAAACGTTAGCATTCAAGGCAGCAATAGAAAGAAATGTGCACAAAAAGTAGAATAAAAATATAGCATATATAGCAGGGAGAGGCAGTCGAAAAAGTTTTACCGTTAGTAGTTGCCAAAACCCAGCAAAAAAAAGTGCTTTTCACAAAAACAACAATAAATTATGACAACATGTTGGCTACTTTTTGCGGCGCTATAAAAATGGCAGAAAATCAAAGTGCAAAAACAACGCCGGCAGCAAGAATAAATTACAATAAAATGTGCAAATAAACGCTGTCACCGCTTTACAACAACAGCAACAACTCGCAAATTACTATTAAATATTAAAGCAGCCTGTCAGGCGTTGGCCGGCCGCGTGCCTTCAGCCTGCTTTGTCATGCTCGGCATGCTCGCTTTATTTTTGTTTTTGTATTAAATTTTTGCTTTTTGAATTACGTGCAAAAAGAGCGACTTGTCATGGCAGCAACTACTTTGTGATAATGTTGTCATATTTCATTGTTTGCGTGCGTTGGCGGTGGCGTTGTAGCGCTGAGAAAGGCAGGCACGCCTATAAATTTCTGGAAAATTCTTTATTCTTCTGTTTGCTACTTGTTTTGCGTTTACTACTTGCTGTAAAAAACAAACTTGATTTTGTATGAGCATAGTTTTAGGCGCATTTGTTCTACATATAAATCGTTATAGAAGGTGTGTCAAAACACAATTTGCATACTCAACAGTTTTTAAAATGAGTCTCAAGTCTCTTTAAAGTCGTCTCCAGCCGAATAATGTTTATTTTTTATTATAGATTTCTTTTTTTCCTTGTTACGTAATGTCTTTTCAGCAAAAATACGTCAAACTGACGTCTCACTCAATGTGAAATCTTGCTCTATTAAGTCTCGGGCTTAATAACTCTCTTAATGATTTCTCAAGGTTTTTTTCAATTGAGCCGCAGTGGCTCTGAAACTATTTACCAACCATATTTACTATATTTTTTCGACTTTTTACCTACATTACTATCAACAATTAGCAATAAGCTGCAATATTTTTTCGAAAAATAGCTATTCTTGTTCTCAATAACTTTCTTTTCTCAATGAGTCTCAGAGGTTCTCAAACTATTTTCAAACCATATATACCATATCTTTCGACTTTTCAACAACGTTAATATCAAAATTTAGCAATAAGCTGCAATATTTTTTCGAAAAATAGCTATTCTTGTTCTCAATAACTTTCTTAAACTGTTTCTCAAGGCTTTGTCAATTGAGTACCAAACGTTCTCATACCATTTTCAAAGCAACGTCCTATAATTTTGACTTTTCCCCAAACATTAACAACAATTTTAATTCGCAATAACTTTTTCAAGAAGATATGAAATCCTTATTATCTTAGTTTCAAAGTTTTCTCAACTCGATTTCAAATATTTTTCAAATTAATTTTAGTCTTGATTTAAGGAACTAATTCACTTCCCCCGTGAAAAATTCCGTCTCCTCGTCGCAATCTACACAGGGCACTGTAAGCTCAGGAAACACCTGTCCAACATGAGCATGGTCTCCTGTGCTAACTGCCGGTTTTGCGACCTGGAACAGGAAACACCAGCAAACCTAATCCTGGATTGCACAGCAGTCTGTGGAAAAAGGCTTAAGGCCCTGGATTCCGTTTATATCAGCAGGGATCACATCACCTCACTAGCGCACGGCAAACTCCTGGAACTGTTCAGGCTACTGGGGCTCTGGAAGGTCATGTGATATAGGAGAGGGCACAATAGACCCTAGGTCGCGGTGCATTACCTCAAATAACATATCTATCTATCTATCTATCTAGTTTGATTTCTTACTTTATAGATGATCTTCTAAAGCTGATCTTTAAAACAGAAAATCCTTCATTATTTTTTCATTTTTTTTAACTTTTTTAAACCTGTCTCCAACCAAGCTCAATACTTTTTCAATATTTTGTTACAACAACTGACTTTTAAACTTCCAAATCTTTAAATATAAAACTCGGCTATAACATCGTAAGAGGTTTCTAAGATCGTAAAGAAGAAGAAGATATACATTATTCTTAAGAATTTAAATTTTTTCTCAGCACCTTAAATTTTCTGCAGATCTCTGCTTATGCACAGCCTTTCTATAAATAACCTCACTTCCTTTAGCGTAATTTTCTGCTTTTGTATATACTTTTTTGTCTGCCATTTAATTATTCAGTATTATTGATCGCTCACTGTGTATAAATACATGTGATGAAATATTTTTACATTGTATCCACTCAGCATGTGTGTGTGTTTGTTGTTATAAGGCTGCATTATAGCCATTTGAAAAGCTATAAATATCCTGCACTAAGGACGTACTGGCATTGCATGTGAATGTATGTGTGGAAAAATCTTGGCAAAGCAAAGCAAATGTGCTTGGAAAAAGGTAGTAGAAATGTATCAGTTGGTTGATGTGTATTTTTATGGCATTCACATAGGATATAATGCCCCGTTCACACGTGAGCTGAAAATATAAAAATTTGTGTTTATTGCAAATGTGCAGAAAGCATTAAAAATATGCTTACTTTGGCATATTAGTCGAAGAAAAATTTCGTAAAATTAAAATATCAATAAAACATTTAAGGAAAATGTTAGCAAACGCGGAAAATATGAGTTTAGTAATTTTGAGGTTAGGTTGAATGCGTATTAGTTGACTTTATTGACGTTTTTGGTGGCGTGCCGGTTTCTTATCTGTACTGTGTATAAAGAGGCTTATTATCTTGGCAACAGCGCTGGTTTTCTTGCGGAAAAATCTTGCTTAAAAGCTATAAGTGCTTGCTTTTCACAATTTTTTGTGCCAATTTTCTTGTGAAGTTTTTGAACCTTCCGATAGTTTAATTTTCTCAACTACTTACTGTCTTGAACTGATTTTCTATGCGAAAAGTGCTAGATTAAAGCCTAGCCTAAGGCGCCATTTAATATAAAAAGCTGAAGGTGCTTTAATTTAAAAATTTATGTGCAACTGTATGTATTATATACTGGTTCTATGCAAAAACCCTTAAATCGTTGCCTATTTCTAAGCGTTTCTTTTATATAATTATATAACAAATATTTATTGAAAACTCAAACAATAACTGCCTTTAGAGTGTTCCGTAAGCCTTAGAGGAGTCTTAAGTACACTACTGTTGTAATTTGAGGCGAATGGCACTAGTAAAACATACTCTCAAAATTTCTTAATTTTTCAATTAAGACAAGAATCTTAGAACTTTTAAAACCACATAACTTTGCTTCCTTCAAAGGTCTTCCATTTCGTTAAACAATGCACGCGTCGATTAGCGAATCATTAGCTCATATTAAAGTCGCTGAAACAGCTGGTACCACGTTCAAGTGTCTGTAAGCATGCCACTGTAAAACCACCACCTTGACAGAGCATATTCCGAAGAGCCACTGCTATCCCACCAGACGACGACACAGTTGCAATGCTAGCGAAGAGACGACGGCAGAATGCGCAACAAAGTTGCAGACTTGCTGCGGCAGCATAAAACACTCGGGCAGTGTGTGAGGTCAATGAACGCAAGCGGGGAAGCAAAACAATAGTGAGGGGAAAACTCCGAAGGATATGCGAAAAGGAATAAATAAAAGAAATGAAAAATACGTTAGGCACATAAAGGCAGCGCGCGTGTAAGGAAAAGGTGAAAAACAAGAAGTTCTGTGGAAAACACATAATTCTTGCACCAATGGTATGTCAGGAGGATGAAACGATCCTTGAGAACATATGCGAGAAAGTCACAATTAATAAGTGAATAGAATTGCGGCAATACCAAGAAGCAAAGCGGCGAACAAATGAAGTGCATGGCAGTAGAGTTGACGCCAACAACAACAGCGAAGTAAACGCCGTGTGTGTAACGCGAACGTAAACATGGCAAGCGACGGGTGTAAACAAACAACACAAAAGATGATGACACGTCGCAGGGAAGATAAGCACAACAAGGGGATCTAACGGCAGAATGCAAAATGAATAAAGCGCAGTAAAAGAAATTCGAGATAAAAAAATTGAAAGGCTAAAAGAAGTCAGTTAATAGCGACAAAGAAAGGATGTGCGCTCCAAAGAAGTGTGAAAAATCAAACACAAAAGCTGAAGTGACACATAAAAATATTAACGAAAAAGAAAACAAAATGCAGAACAGCATATTTGTTGACTTAACGCTAGCAGATATCAGAAAAGGGGTAAACGCGTGTTGGACTGAGTTGAAATTGCAACAAGGTGCTACATTTTTAGCAAAACAGCCCAAAGGCGGCCACATAATTGCAGTAAAAATAAAATGAAGTCAGCGCAGGAGACAGCAGTCGCGCAAAAAGAAACAAGGAAAATGTGTAAAGAGCAAAGCAAAAAGTCTTAAATGTGGCGTCACTTTGCTGTGCCATAGAAAATGCTGGCTTGGCGTTGTGCATGTGGGGCGGTGGGCTTTGTAATTGACACTTTAGACCGCGTGTTGTGTTTGACCTCATTTTTATGCAACACCTTTGTGCGGTTTTTTCTGTGAGCGCTTTTGGTTTATGTGCAATTTTTCTGTCTTTTGTGAGGAACTTGATGTTGTTTTAGGCTATGCTGCCAATTTTAAGCTAAATTTTGTTTTTATATTTTTTTAATTCTGCTCCTTTGTATGTGATCTCACGTCGAAGCAATACTTGAGAGTGAAAGAAACAGTTTGCAATCTTAGGGACTAGACAATCAAAACAAGAAAAACTTTTTAAATTTTGTGTTTAAAATTTAAGCCTAATAAAAATTTTACTGACAAAAGTGCTTTTAGTTTTATATGGTCCTTTTCACTGATCATTCAGTATGAAAAGATAACCTTTGCTGTTTTAATATTAAAAGTTATTTGCTTCAAAATATTGCATTTATAAGGAATTATACGAAACTTTTGTAAAAATTATATATTGTTCTTATAGAAGCTTAGCAAATTTCTTATTTCTTGAAACTGTTTGAGTCTAAAAAAGATTTAGATTCTAAATTTTAAATTTAGATTCTAAATCTTTTACACCTTTTTTCAAAGTGAAACCCTCTGTTCTAAAATTGAGTTCAATTGAGAATATATTTTTTTACAAATAAATTAAAATAATTTTTCAAAAAGGTGATTCGGAAACGGTAGTAATAAAGATATATTATTTTTAAAATTACATATTACTACTACTATTAAAAAATTATATTTTTTTCGAAAATTTGGAAAAATTAAAAATTTATTAAAAAAAATTAAAATTAATTAAAAATATATTTAAAAAATATAAATAAAATTAAAAATTATTTTTGTTTTTGAAAATTTAAAAATTAAATTTTAAAATAAATTGAAAAAGAAAAATTAATTTTTTAAATTAGTTTTTAATTTTGTTTGAAAATAAAATTTTTATTTTTTTTTAAATAAAATTTTTTGTTTAATTTCAAATTTAATTTTAAAATTAAAAAAAAAAAATTAATTAAAAAAATTAAAAAAAAAATTAATTAAAAAATTAAAAATTAATTAAAAAAATTAAATTAATTTTAAAAAAATTAAAAGTAGAAAAGAGAATTAATTAAAATTTAATTTTTTTAAATTTAAATTAGTTTTTAATAAAAAATTTTTTGTTTGAAAATTTAAAAAAATAAAATTTTTTTTAGTATTTAAGATTAATTAATTTTTTCCTTTTGAAATTTGGAAAAAGTTGTGTTTTTATTAAGATTTGCTCTTAAATAAAAAAATAAGCTTTAAGCTTATCAAAGCTTTTGATAGATTTGTAGTGAAAACCGATCACCAGATGTTTTCAAACTACTTTTTTCATTTATGTTTATTAAAGATTTGTTTTCAAAGCTGCTGTTTTGGCATACGAATTCATAGCACACTCAAAACACTGCCAGCGGCGACGAAACATTGGCAAAAGCACTACAAATAAATGGTTCTTAGAGAGGACTAAGGTGAACTGGGGGTATGAAAGTTTTAATTGCACACGATAACCACACTTGGCTCGATGTATCAAGTGCCACCGACACACGCTGTTTATATGAAATATGTTGTACGTATGTATGTCTGTCTGTCTGCTTGATTGCTTGTAAGCTCGCAGCTGAACAGCCCTTAAATCAACAAATCACGCGCATAAAATGCGATAAGCAGCTTCACTCTCGCACCCTCGCAAATTTATCAAAACGAGATAATTTTTTTTTAGAGCCAGACTTTCGTTCTACTTCCTTTTGCTAGTCACATAGTGACATTTTAAAAAATGAAAAAGAAAAAATCAACTCTTATCAGCTCTATATAGTACTCAGTGCTATTCGCTTATGCTTTTTTTGTGGTAATTAGCTTAAAAAACTATTATAAACAACAAAAGCAACCCTCGTTTTCGGCTGATTTATCTGCATGAAAATCGCATGCGATAGAAATCGGACAAAGCAGAAGTTGTTACAGTTATGAAATGTGTTTTTTCTTTGTGCCATAATTTAAGGTTGCTCTGCTGTTAGTAGATAATGACATAAGCAGCTGCAAATAATGCGAGTTTTTTTCATAAACTCATTTAAATAAATAAATTAGGGTGTGAGTGGGTGCTGGAGGGCATAGAGGTGAAGGGATATTATTGTCATTATCTATCTTCATATATGCATACATATGAATTTTTCCATTCTTCGCAAGCAACCTTCTGTCTCCCTGCTAAACTGTCTGCTAAATACAAAGTCATTAACATTAAAATTGAATTTATTGCTATGTACATAGTGTTGGTTGTTCGTACGCACACTTATTATACATACTGTATGCACATTAAGTCATGCTTTGGCAAGTTATAAATCAGCTCAGCAATTAGTTTTTAGCTCATATATGGGTACGGCGACTTGCTTTTGTTAAATTAAAACATTTATGAAGCTTATGAAGCCTATCCGCAGGAGCTATACTGCTTCCAGCGCGCAAAACTGTTTGAGAGTACGAGTATTTGAATGAAATGATATTTATCTGGTAATATGCTATAAAAATTTGTTTAAAGTTTAAATATTAATTTAAAATATTTTTTCATTTAAAAAAATTTGAAAAAAATTTTTAAATGAAAAAAATTAAAAAAAAAGTTTCTGAAATAAAAAAAAAATAAAAAAATCAAAATCATCAAATTTTCCTTAAAGTTTTAATATTAATAAAAAATAAAATTTCCTTTAAACAAATTTTGAAAATTTTTTGAAATGAAAAATATGAAAACAAAAATTTAAATATTACTTCTGGTAATAAATCATCAAAATTTCTTTAAAGTATAAATATTAATAAAAAATATTTTTTCATTTAAAACAATTTTTAAAAATTTTAAATTGAAAAATATTAAAAAAAAAAATTAATGCAATATCTTTTAACGGAAAATAACCCTAAAATTGTAAACTAATTATTAACTGTAGTGTTTTTGTATTTTTTCATATTTTTTAAACTATTTTTTCTCATAAAAAAATTTAAAAGAAATTAAAAATTTTAAAATAAATGAAAAATTGTTTATGTACTTTCAATATATAATAATTTCTAAATAGCTGAATCAACAAAATTTTAAAAATTCTGATTTTTTTTTTTAAATTTGCTAGAAGAAACCTACTTTATGGTCAAAAAAGTGATTTTGAAGTCTATCCGCAGGCGCTGTATATGTTCTACTAATTTTTAAAAGTTGACACTATATAAATAAATATGTATATATATATATATGTATATTTATAAGCTTGTAAATACATATCTATGATTTATAATCGCTATTCTGCTCGTATTTCTTACGATTACAACCGATTACATAACCAAACAAATAGAAACTATATTTACACATCTTTAAGCATCTTTAAGCATATACTACAAAGGAACATAAATATGTAAATATATACATATGTATGTATGCAAAGGTCTGTCAGTCTGCGGCGCAAGAAATTTATTTAATTTCTCTAAGCAACGGCAATAATGTGCATGCAAGGATATCTCAATCAGGATAACGATCAAATATACATATCTATATATACACTTGTATGTATGTATGTGTGTGCGCTCGTTTGTTTGTTTGTTTGGTCGTTGTGCCGGCAGCCGCGAAAGTCACTGCATCAAAACACGGACAAAGTAGATGTGGTGAGGTCATTGAACTCCGCGCCTAGACACAGCTCAACTGCAGTTATGCATTTTTGTTCAACTGCTAGCGTGAGCGCATGTACATACATATGTGTACGTGTGTGTGTGTGAAGTTTTGTCTATGAAGTCACAGCTGTCGTTGTTGCTGTGGTAGGATTGTTGTAGCATAGCAAATGCAATACGAGCGTTGCAATGAGTGTGAGAGGGAGATGGAGCGAGAGGGAGGAGGCATAAATGCAACGACCAAAGGCGCTGCATATGCGAGTGTGAGCGAGTCAAAGTTGTCGTGTAAAGCGAGCAATCAAATGTGCAAGGACTCTAGCCAGGTATTTTGACTATTTCGATGGCAAAAACAATAGCAACAACAACAGCGCGAAGGGGCAGTCAGAGAATAGACAAAACTTAGCTTAGCAACAAAGCATAGCACGCTATTGTATCATATATCACTGGATTTGTATGTGTACGTGTATGTGTGTGTGCATTTGAACTCATGTTGCATGCAACCCTTCGCTCATACACACGCTTACACCAAAGCAGTTAGGTTCATCCTGCATAAAGGACAACAGTGCTGCTCTAGGCGCTGTTAACGAGCAGTCCAACAACGCAGCAGCTAAGCAAGCGGGTTTGGCAGGCTAGTTGCATGCCACACAGCAATTCTGATTAGAAATCGGATATGGCTGTATGTGTGCGTGTGTATATGCATGATATGTTGTAAACTATGTTGAAAATATGAACGTAAATCAGCTGAAGTGGAAAATTATAATGAAAAACAAAGGAAATTATTCGAATCGGAAAAGGAGCAGCTGTGTAAGGCCTTGTGGCAAGTAGTTGAGGCGAAGTGAAGACGAAATTATTTATTATTACATAAAATTATTAGTATTTTGTTGAAAAATATTAAAAAATCTATTTTAGAACTTAAAAGGTTTGAAAAGCTAGTATTTTGCAATTTTAAAATGCAGAAACTTGAGTAAAACTTAACGAAATAATACGCTGAAAGTCTTTTAAAATACACCAGCTCTACGAAAAAATCAAATTTGATGAAAAAATATGTAATACTTAATAAAAACTTAAGTTAAACTTAAGCAAAACTTAAGCACTTAATAAAAAATTGATTAAAATGGAGCCAATTACATGAGGCTATTGATAGTAAATTTTAATTTTACTTTAATTTAAAAAAAAACTAGCCCGAATTCTTACTATTTGTTAGCAATTAATCATTCTTTCATGAAAAAACACTTAAGAGCTTGTAAATTATTGAAAACTAAGCATCAAAAGAATCGAGGAAAACTTGAAGGAATACTTCACAAAACTAAAAAATTATGTTTTTCGTAGTTTTTTATTTTACACTTATCTAATACTTATCAAAAACTTATATAAGTGCTTAACAAAAAGTTGGAATTAACCATCAAAATTCGAAGAAATGTAATTAAATACTTAACACATTTTTTTTAATTCCTTTTACTTTACTTTTTAACTTAAACTTAATTCAATACTTAACAAAAAATTAAGTGCTTAACAAAAAATTTTAAAATTCTGCGTAAATCATGCTTCACAATAAATTAGAACTAAGCCATCAAAATTCAAAAAAAAAAACTTAAGCAAATACTTAACAAAAACTTAAGTGCTTAACAAATTTTTTTTTTTAAATTCTGCACAAATGGTGTGATATTTATGTGTTTAATTTGTAGCAAAAATTGTTTTTGGAAAATTTAATGGGCGCATTTAAGTCTATATGTAAATGCTGCTTGGCAAAATAAATGCATTCTACGAAAAATTCGAATAAAATTTTTGACTTCTATCAGAATCAATTAACTCTCTCTACATAATATCCTTCCCTGCTGTGCTAAAAATGCAACAAATTTAATTAAAAACCGCCTGTTTTCCAAGCACTTGTGTTTCAAAAGCCGAGGAACAAAAGAAAAACAGTTAAACCGGAAAAAATGCCAACAAAGCAAATGAAATGAAATCTATCTGTGAATTAGTGAATTACTTCCCGACAATTGCACAAATATACTGCGCTGCCAGAGTCACAAAATACACGGAAAGAAAAAAATATATCGCCAACAACCACAAACAATGGGAAGACTTGCAACTAACTGCATTTGTGGCACAAAAACAAAACACACAAAAAAAACAAAAACAAAAGAGACAAAAGCGCACACTGTTGGCATTGTGTGCCAGCGCTGGCGCTAAAGTCATAATCCGCATATGCTTAAAACAAAAACAAAAAAAATCGAAAACAAAAAAACAACAGCAAAAAAATGATAAATAAATAAAAGAGGGTTTCTACGCGGTCGCGCAGTCGGTGATTTTTAAGGGTTGTTATTTAACCCGAACAACTTGCTGCACACATACACACATATATGAAGCATAAAAAGTTGATTAATACCCATGTGGGCACTAATATCGCCCAAACGCATATGTCAGTGCATACCCCCCACCACCGTTCGCTCCTCCACTCATTTAATTACATCTTTTGCCGCGGGATCTCCCACTGGGCTCTACGCAGTCTGCTTTGCGCCCTGATAGCCCGTATTGCATTACACTTGCCGATGCTGTTGTTGTTGATTAAATATGCTTATGCCTGTGTACTTACGGTGTGTTGGTGTATGTGTATACTTGTCCAAGTGCATATATTTTCTGATTGAGCACTTCTTGAAAGTCATGATGGAACGTTTATTTCCACTTCAATGTTGGCAAACAATTTGATCAATTGTTAATTATATTAAAAACAGTAATTACACATGTGTACTTACATGTGTGTTTGTGGGTAGGTAGATTAGCGGAGGTTGGTGTTAGGGGCCTACATTGGACTTGTGGTAATACAAAATCGCAAGAAATTAATTTATTTGAGACAACTATTTTACGGTACTCTCACTAGAAGTATGATTACTTTTTGAATTACTTGAAAATATCATTAAAATGACCTAAATTTACTTTTTTTAAACAAAACTATTACGTTGTGTTTGAAAATTTTACGATTTTGCAGTAAGTTATTGTTATAATTACCGCTAGAGTTTCCATTACAATACCATTACCTTAAGTAACATATTTTTTGTTTACTTTTTGCATAATAATACAACATTGCAGTAATTTTCTAGATTCGAAATAAATATTTAACAATACTCTTACTGCAATTAACAATTACATACCATTACTTTTTAAATTACTTTGTAAAACCCAATAGAATTACTTCAAATATTATTATTTCCGATGTTATTGCAAATATTTGATAGTATTCGAATATTTAACGAATTTACGATAATTTTTTGTTATAATTACTGCTAAACTTTTCATTACATTACCATTACTATGAGAAAAATGCTCATTTATTACTTTTCATTACATTACCATTACTATAAGCAACACTTTTATTGCATACCTTTTTTGACTTCAACATTAAAGAAGATTTGCAAAAATTATATTTTATTATTATAAGTACCGTTATTATTTTCATTACATTACCATTACTGTGTAAATCTTTCAGAAGTGCTAAAGTTCACATACATTATAATTACCATTACTTAGGCAATTATTAAAAGGAGCGCAAATATTTTATTACTATTATAATTACCATTACTTAGGCAATTATTAAAAGGAGCGCAAATAGTTTTACCAATATCACAACACGTTTAATTATCATTACCAAAATGATTACCAATATCATTACAATAATGATTACCATTACTGAGACAATTATTAATAGCTTCGATGCGGTATTTAGTTATTGCCACCTTCTGCCTAAATTAAATGTATATACTCTCTTCTTTTGTCCTTATAAGGGTAGAATTACTACTTAAATACAAATACTCAAACCAATATTACTGCACATTATAATTATCATTACTAAAATTATGGTTAATACCAATAATGTAATTACCATTATAAACAAATACCATTACTAAGGCTATTACAAACACCATTACAATAATAATTACCATTGCTAAGGCAATTACAAATACCATTACAATAATAATTACCATTGCTAAGGCAATTACTAATACTGTAGGGTGCCACTTCTTGCTTAAAACAGAAAAAAATATTTAGTTCGCAGCTAATTTTATTCTATTCTCTTTACAGATTGATTATTTCAACGTGAGCGCAATCGTGCAGTTGTCAAAAAGGGAGTAGAAACTCTGTGAGTTAGCAAAATCAAGAGAGCGGCGAAGTAAATCGAGATCCAAGAGAATCTTGCAAATCTACACCACCAAATAAAACCAACTATACTAAACTAAAGAGAATAGTAGCAGAGCAAAACAAATATCCATAAAAAGGAGCTAACGAATAATCATATTAAATTTATACAAAAGAGAATATAAAACCAACAGTTTATAACAACAACAATATATATATATATATCTATATATAAATATAAAAACGTGACATACAAATACCAATGTTCCATAAAGCACCAGCAGATCAAGAGAGCAACAGCACCAACAGCAGCAGCAGCAGCAGTTAAGAGAGAAAAAGAGAGAGTAAAGCGAGAACTTAATACAACATAAAAGCAAATTTTTAAATAAAATCTTAGTGAGCGGAGAATATAAATTATATAAAAATATAAATATTGCTGTCTTTTTGCATTTTTGCAATTTTATAAAAAACAAAAACAAATAATAAAAAAGCAAATATTATAATATATATATATATATATATACTTACAAAGGCGAATCAATACACGAACAATCCTTTGAGAAGCAGAGATACACACTTAACGAACATAAAGAATCATTAGCAAAATTTACTCTTTTAACTTAAACAACAACAACTAACTAAAGAAAAACCAAAAAGAAAAAATCATTGAAAAATCAATTTTACTAAAAAGAAAAATTTTAGCGAAAGAAACTCATAAACACACATACAAAGAAACGCGCGTAAAACGATCGTAGTTGATCTAAAACCCATACACCAAGCAGCAACGCAGAGCGAAAGCTACCAAAAACGCACGAAAGCTCAAAGTGGCCACAAGCGAAAGCTCCACGCCAACAACACAGTGTAAAGTCTTCTAGTCAAAAACAAAAAAAAAAAAAAACAAGCAAAAAAGTAAATAAATAAGCAAAGCTAAAACTATTTGCAATTTGTGTAAAGATAATTTTTAGCGAAAGCTTACTTAAACTAACTTACATACTTACTTACTTACTTACATACTTAATTTCCAACGGGACTTGTGCAAAGCGCAATCAAAGCTCTTATAAAAGAAATATTTAAATTAAATTAAATTAAATTTAAGCGACATTTAAACAAGCAGTGAGACTAATTACTAAGCAACAACAAATCATTCATACAAATAAAGCAACAAAGCGCTAAGCAAACAGTACAGTTAGATAGCCAGGCGAACGCAAGTGCATAGTTCGAAAGCGAGAAAGTGCGTGTGTAGGCAGATCATAGATCGTGCGCTAACAGCAAGGAAGTTAAACGAGTAAGAGAGAGAGAGAGCACGCGTTCGAGCGCACACAACCGTTGAGAGCGAACTTCAAAATTACGCCCCAAAAGCAAGCAAGCGCCGCAACAACAGCAGCAGCAGCAGCAACAACAACAGCCGTTAATAAAAAGCAAACGCCACAAGCAAGCACCGGCAAGAAAATGACCAACGCCATGGATATCGTGAAGAATGGCAGCGCCAATGGCTCCGTCGATGGCAGCTCGGATGAGTCGCGCACCAACTTGATTGTGAACTATTTGCCACAGACAATGACGCAAGAGGAGATGCGTTCGCTCTTCTCGAGCATTGGCGAATTGGAGAGTTGCAAGCTTGTGCGCGACAAAGCCTCAGGTAATTTGGGTAAATATGCAACTTTTTTCACACTAATTATTCTGTAAGTAAAAGCACTTAAGTTGCGCTTAAGTGAAGCTTTAACACAAGTTGTGTAATCACTAGCGGCAGCAAATGTAGAAACCGGCGTAAAATCCGCGTAACACACAAATTGTGCTTAAGCTAAGTTTATCTAGATTTCATATATTCAAGCGCAACTTAAGTAATACTTAGCTATTTAGTATTAACGTAACTTGGGTGCTTGAGTTACAAATTTCTAGTTTTTTGTTCATTCATTTATAGTTCAAATTTAAACTAATTCAGGGAAACTTAAGCTTTATTTAACCAAAACTTAAGCACTCAAGTAAGTTCAGTTTAAATTTTTTTTCATTAGCTTCAAAAAAAAAAAACCAAATAAATACTTATGTGAAACTTAAACTTTTACTTAACAAAAACTTAAGCACTTAAGTAAGTTTAATTTAAGTTTTCCTTCATTAGCTTCAGCAGAAAAAAAAACAAATACAATTAAATACTCAAGTGAAACTTAAGCTTTATTTAACCAAAACTTAAGCACTCAAGTAAGTTCAATTTGAGTTTTCTTTCATTAATTTCAGCAAAAAAAAAACATATATTATAAAATTAAGGACTTACGTGAAACTTAAGCCGTACTTAACGAAAACTTAAGTACTTAAATAAGTTTACTTTTTTCGTTCCTTAATTTAAACGAAACTTAAGCTTTAAAAATTAAAATAAAATAGTCCAGTGAAACTTAAGTTTTACTTAGCCAAAACTTACGCACTTAAGTAAGTTTTCTTTCATTACCTTCAACAAAAAAAAAAACAATTACAATCAAGTACTTAAGTGAAACTTAAACGTTTCGTAAACAAAACTTAAGTACTTAATTGAGTTTTCTTTTTTCTTTCCTTAATTTAATCGAAATTTAAGCTTTGCTTGAGTACTTAAGTAAATTTTATTTGAGTACAGTAGAGGATATATTATTTATGTACTTAATTCAATGTTACTTTTGTTAAACTTAAGTAAAAAAAAATTAGCTACTTTTGTCAAACTTCGAAAAGATTTATTAACTTTTCTTCTAAAAATTAACTAGTTCGTAATTTGTAGCGTAAAAATATTAATTTAAATTTGTTATTTAATAATTTTTACAGTGTTGCCAGCTTCGTTGACCGCACTCAATCCGGCATTGCAGCAAGGTAAGCTACCGCTTTAATTCGGCAACATTTGATAAGCTCAAGCCTATAGAATTATATTTCAATCCTTTTAACGTCTCTCACTATCTCTCTCTCTCTCTCCGCTGCAGTCGGCCAAAGCTTGGGCTACGGTTTTGTTAACTATGTACGCGCCGAGGATGCTGAGAAGGCCGTCAATACATTGAATGGCTTGCGTTTGCAGAATAAAGTGATTAAAGTATCATACGCCCGTCCAAGTTCGGAATCAATAAAGGGTGCTAATTTGTATGTATCGGGTCTTCCCAAAAATCTATCACAACCAGACTTGGAGGCACTATTCGCATCATATGGCAAGATAATTACATCTCGTATACTCTGTGATAATATTTCTGGTGAGTAAAGCCTTTAATATACACAAGTAAGTTAGACAGCAGAGCACTGTGAGAGCTTTTATATACTTAAGTTGATACACACACCATTTTATGGCGCTCAAGACAGTGCAGTCATCAACCATGCGCTGTTTTAACTTAGACACCTACCGTTGCTGTCACTTTAAACGCTCTCTGCCAACTCTGCTGTATTTTTTTCACAGTAAAACATAATTAAAATTCCGTTTTGCCTTGCATAGGTCTATCGAAAGGTGTCGGTTTTATACGTTTCGACCAACGCAACGAAGCCGAGCGCGCTATACAGGAATTAAATGGTAAAACGCCCAAAGGTTACACCGAACCAATAACTGTTAAATTTGCCAATAATCCCAGCAATAGCGCCAAAGCTCAACTCCCACCACCATTGGCCGCTTATCTGACACCACAAGCGGCTGCCGCAACGCGTCGTCTCGCTGGCGCACTGCCATCGGCTGGACGTATAAGGTAAGTGTCAACAAGCGAAAGCTTAGGAAAGTTCGAAATTTATTGTAGACAATGTGAAAAACTTTGTGCAAGCGTAAATACATAGTATGACAAGGTGCGCGTACCAGTTAGTTGCGCGTGCGCGAGCTTTTAAGTGCAGCTGAGCGTAGTAAAAGCTACAAAGTGTGAAAAAATTACTGCTATGAGTTAGCAGCGCAATTTTTTCTATGGAAAATAGCGATAAGCGCCAATTTATTTCATTTAAATTACTTTCTTAGTAAAGCGCTAGTTTAGCCAAGTCAAGCACCAAAGCGTTTTTTGCAACTTTAAAGCCCTTTTTATAACCTCAAATAACCGGTTAAATCGAAACTTCTAATTTGGTACTTCAAATTTTAATTTCACTCAAACATATATTATTTTAAATAAAGAATAGCTTCAAATATCAAGCTCACTATTGTTTATTTTTTCATATAGTTTTTGATTCCGTATTTTCCTCACAGAGTCTAGCTGTATATTATTTCTGGAAATGTGAACAAAACCATACAAAAAGTACTTCCAAACACATTTTTCAATTAAAAAAAAAAATCAGAAATTAGAATTATTTAATAATTTTTTTTTCAAACAAAAAAAGAAAAGTTTGCGACCTTTACGAAATTGAAACGATCTCAGCAGTCATACTAACCGCAACTTTTTTTCGCTACTATTGTTTTTACTAAAACCGTACTCATTTAATTTTTCCTTCTTTATGTTTTTCTTTTTCTTCTAATTTTGTGGAAAAAAAATAATAATATTGACCGAAAAACTACCGATTTCGTTTTTAGCATTGGAAAAAGCCCGATGTTAGCCATTAACAAGGGTTTACAAAGGTGAATAATTTTTGTTATTATTAAAATATTTATATTTTTATGAACCTTTGTTTCAACAAATTGCAACTGTGTGTAGAAAAGTAAAAACAAAAACGAGATTTGTGTGAAAAAAAAATATTTTTTTTTTTATAAAAATTATGAAAATAGAAAGTTAAATTTAAAATTTCAAAGGCAGTTTAATTTTTATTTTTAATTTTTCTATGTTATTTGACACACTAAAAGGTTTTCAATTTCCAATTTTATTTGACACACTAAAAAGTTTTAAATTTGAAGACTTATTGTGGTAACTTTAATCTAAAAACAAAGTAAATGTGACGAAAAATTTTTTAAAAAATGTTTTAAAAAAATTTAAGCTTTTACATATTTTTTCTGATATGGTAACTCTAATTTAAAAAAAGTAAATATTAAAAAAGTTTAAAAAAATTAAAGCTTTTACATATTTTTTCTGATATGGTAACTCTAATTAAAAAAAAGTAAAGCTTTTACATATTTTTTCTGATATGGTAACTTTAATTTAAAAAAGTAAATATTAAAAAAGTTAAAAAAAATTAAAGCTTTTACATATTTTTTTTTCTGATATGTTAACTCTGATTTAAAAAAAGTAAATATTAAAAAAGTTTAAAAAAATTTAAGCTTTTACATATTTTTTCTGATATGGTAACTCTAATTTAAAAAAAAATTAAAGCTTTTACATATTTTTTTTTCTGATATGTTAACTCTGATTTAAAAAAAGTAAATATTAAAAAAGTTTAAAAAAATTAAGGCTTTTACATATTTTTTCTGATATGGTAACTCTAATTTAAAAAAAATTAAAGCTTTTACATTTTTTTCTGATATGGTAACTTTAATTTAAAAAAGTAAATATTAAAAAAGTTTAAAAAAATTAAGGCTTTTACATATTTTTTCGGATATGGTAACTCTAATTTAAAAAAAATTAAAGCTTTTACATTTTTTTCTGTTATGGTAACTTTAATTTAAAAAAGTAAATATTCAAAAAGTTTGAAAAAATTAAAGCTTTTACATATTTTTTGATATGGTAACTCTAATTTAAAAAAAAAAATTAAAGCTTTTACATATTTTTTCTGATATGGTAACTCTTATCTAAAAAAAAAGTAAATATGACGAAAATTGTATTAAACATATTATTTAAAATTAAAGCTTTGACAGATTTTTTTCTTAAGAGGTAACTCTAATCTGAATAAAACAGTAAATTTGACATCAAAGAACTACCAAAACATTTTGCAGATGTGCTTGCTTTCAATGTTAATGCAGTAAATTTTGCCCTTAAATTTTTGTCAGTGTATCATTAGCTCTGAGAAATTGAATTTAATTTGCTATAATTGTACTAGTAATTAACTTTTCCCCTTGGCTTTCGACTGTCACCGCTCTATAACCTTAAATTTTGCGTTCCTGCCTTTCAATAATTACACTGTATTATACTAAATGTGTGTTCTTTTCGGTTTCTGGGTGGTTTTTTTTAGTTAAAGTTTTGCATTTCGCTCTCATACAAAGTATTTTGAAAACGTAGGACTTTACAAAATTTTCTTCTTAAAAACACATTTTCATCTTGTATAATAGCATATTTACACTTTTTTTTGTATTAATTTTATTTTTTGTTTTTTTTTTTTCTAAATTTGGTTTTTTGTTTTTGTATTTAAACAGAAATTAATTAAGTTAATAAAATTATGTTTTTATTATTTTTTTATTTTAAAAAATTATGTTTTTAATATTTTTTTATTTTTAAAAAATATTTTTGAATTAAAATGTTTAAATAATATTTATGAATTAAGAAAAACGTTATAATTTTTTTTTTAATTTTAATTCAAAAATATTTTTTAAAAATAAAAGTGTTATATCTCTTTTTTCGACAATTTTTAACACTGTTGCTGTATGTACTTGTTGTTTTAACTGTTTACACTCACTAATTGCATTTAATTTATAATAAATTATTAAAAGAAAGGCATGAAAAGATTTGTGTGATTTAAGAAATTGTAATTTATTTAAAAAATGTTTAAATATTTCATTTATTTTAAATAATAGAACCGCTCGGCAGGGTTGCATAGTATATAGTATATCTAAAAAATCAATTAAAGAGAGTATTTTTATGTTTAAAGAGAACAATCTATAAGAGAGCGTCAACTTTTTGGAAACAGCGCACGACGATGCTCAGCTATTTATATTATATTTATCTAGTTTTTATATTATTTATTTATTTTTTATATTATTTGTTAATTTTTTTTTTATTAAAAACTATTTTTTTTATTTAAATTATTTATTTTAATTTAAAAAAATGTATACAAAAATCTAATTTCAATTATTGGAAAACCTGTCAAAGAAACGTATTATGTGAGAAAACTATCCAGTTAAGAGCAAATACTGTATAAAGAGAGAGAGAGAGAGGGATAAAGAAATATTAATAGAAAATGAGAAATTAATAAAAGTAGCAATTCTTGTAAAAATTCAAAAAATTACATATTTTTTCTGCTAAATACTCAGGAATAACTCTTAAACCCATTTTTCTCTACGAAAATCTCAAGAGAGTGCCGTTTTAAATATAAATTCAAGCTTGAGCAAAATTCTACTCGGCTTTTCATTACACAAAAATTTCAATTTTCGGCTTTTCGATTACAAAAATAGAAAAGAAAAACGAAGAGATAAAATAGAGATAGAGAAAAGAAAGAATAGAGCGTAAAAGCGCTGAAATCGAGCACTTACGAATGGCTCTGAACAAATCCTTCATAATTGAAAATAGATTTTTATCAGTGAAAAGTTAAAGATTAATATTAAAAATTTGAGCGCGCGAACTATATTTTCAGTAGTGCTTTTAAGTCGCTCTATCTGTCATATATTGAACTAACGAATTGCTCTCCAAGCACTAGTGAGCTTCAAATGAGTGCAGCAATCTACTTTGCTGGCTGCTTCTCTCTTAATAAATATGTCTCTTGACTGACTCTCTATCTACGCTTTATCAACTCCATATAATTTGCGCTACCGTCGCCTTTTTGCGCTCCCACCACATGTTTTCCAAGTTCACCTAAAAGCTCTTAGATTTATTATTAGTTTGCTCACTAATACTCATTTGAATTTTCTGCTCACTGAAATGCTAAATATTAATTAAATATGCCAAATGTAATTATTTTTATTACCTTCTTTACTTTTTATTTTCTTATATCTCCTTTTATTACCTTATGACCAATTTGTTCATATTCTATTATAGTTGCTCTCTTTTCTAATTTAGAAGGTTGAACACTCCAAAGCTTACCACTCATGTTTTCACTCATTCTTAATCTCATATTCAGTTGTTTTATACCAAAATATTTATATTAATCTTTATTTACGCAGAGTATCAACTTTCTCTCAACGAACTCAGCATAAGAAAAACTAAAAAAAAAAATAAAAACAAATTATTTATGTATTTTTCTCGTAGTCTATAAAGTGAAAAACTCAAAAGCGCTCACTGCGTAATGTATTTAAAACACGCGCGCTCATTTGTTCTGAACATAAACTAGCTAACTCTCAATATATTATACTGATCTTGTACTCTCCCTCTCTCTCTCTTTCTCACAATTTTTTTTTCGGATTTAGATACTCACCATTGGCTGGTGATCTCTTGGCCAATTCCATTTTGCCCGGCAATGCAATGACCGGCTCCGGCTGGTGCATATTCGTTTACAACCTCGCACCCGAAACGGAGGAGAATGTCTTGTGGCAGCTGTTCGGCCCATTCGGTGCCGTCCAATCGGTCAAGGTTATACGTGATTTACAGACGAGCAAATGCAAGGGTTTCGGCTTCGTGACCATGACGAATTACGACGAAGCGGTTGTGGCAATACAATCACTCAACGGTTATACACTCGGCAACAGGGTGTTGCAAGTTAGCTTTAAGACAAATAAAACCAAAACCGCTTAAGTGAGCTTGAGTGGTGTTAAGAAGAAGAAGCAAAACAACAGCAACTATAAGAAAAACAGCAAGAATGTGAAGGAAAATGAAAGAGAAGGCAAAACGGCGGTAGTGAAAGAGAACGGGAGCGCAAGCGCAAGCAAAGTGTTGATGAAAGAGAAATAGAGCGTAAGCGCAAGCAAAGCTTTTGTTGACGCGCGCGCTTACGTGAGCGCAAAAATATGTGAGAAAAAGAGCTGAAGTTGAGACCGTGAAATTAGCGAAAGGAAAGCAGGATGTATAAGCATGAAGTGTAAGCAACAACCAGTAAACACCGCAGTTCAACTAAACGACAGCAAAAAAGTTAAAAACATGCAAAAAAAAATATATAAAAAATTTACATAAATTATATACACATATTATATATGAAGCTGTAGTTATGTGTGCAGGAGAGACAGTTGAAAAATATTAACTATACAAAAAGTGTTGAAAATGAAATTGAGATTTACCACTAGTCACACAAAAAATTAAAAAAAACAAAAACAAAAATATTTTTCATTGAAGAAAATTAGTAAAAATTATAAGTTGTGCAAAATTAAATTTAGTTTTGTAGTATTTATTGAAATTCGAAAATTTGTTAGCAAAAAATGTAAGAGAAAAATACGAAAAACGGAGCAGAGAACGGCATATGGCAAAAGGGAGTAGGGAAAGCGTGAAATTGTCTGCACAACGCAATGCTTTCTAGCAATATTTTTTTGTGTGTTCAAGCGAGCCGAAAGTAGTTGAGCGTGAGCGCGAGATAACAGCAGCAGCAAGTGCAAAAGCTTCGCCATAAATAGTGAGCGGCCAAAAGGGTTAAAAGAGCGCAGAAAATAAACCAGCGTGAGCAATGAAAGAGCACAGCGACGCTGTTAATTGGTATGAAGCAAAAGCTTTGCATGGCAACACCCAATCAACACTGGCACAAATAGTTTAACACAAAAATCAACCCTGAAAATATTCAAAAGAAAAATGGAAATTCTCAAAACCTAAAGAAAGGGACATAAAAATAATATGAAAATAAAAATAAAGCAACAAATAATTCTCAAACTCATCGTATAACTACTTATGCATATATATAAATATATATTTATTACTTATTATTAACTATTATAATTAAATAACTTAAAATTATTATGTGGAAAATATTTAAGCAAAATTTATTTAAACAAAATACTTAGTCACACTTGTAAACCCACTTTTTAAACTAATTACTTAATTGTACTTAATTAAATTGTATTTGTATTTGTATTTGTCTATCATATTATATATATACATAAACACACATATATATATATATATAAATTTATGAATTTTCGTAATTAATTAATTTATTAATTTCGTAGTTTCAAAACAAAAACAAAAAAATGCTGAGAAAAAATACTTAAAAATCTAATTATTATAAATTCATATATTAATTATTGCATGAAACATAAATAATGAGCGAAAAAATAAAATAAAACATAATAAACAGACATACACACACACAAAGTAAAGCAACCGATACGCATATTTTACAGCATAAAATATTTATATAATAACAGTATCAAAACAAAAACAAAAAACCAAACAAATAAAAATATACATACAATACATAAATAAAATAAAATACAAAAAAAAACAAGCTATTTGCTATTATTAAATTAATTATTATTATTATTATAAATTTATTAATTGATATTGCCATGAAATTAACTAAATAAATGTGTGAATTATTTGAAATTTTAAAACCGAGTGCAAATTACATCTAGATGGCAACCACGCGCCACGTGCGCAACACTGATTGGCTATAGCAATTGTGGAGTGTGAGCGATTAGCATAGCGGATAGAGGAGGGAAGCAGCAAGAGTGTGGCGAGAGTGAGAGGCAGAACGAAAGCGAGAGTGAGAGAAACAGAACGCAAGGTGGTAGAAGGAAAAAGATAGAAAGAGAGAGGAGAAGAAAAGCAGAAGTGGTGAGCGAAAAGAGCGAGAGAACGAGAGAGAGCTACAGTGTTGGCAGGAGTTAAAGTGCAAAGGAGAGAAGAAGAAAGAAGTTGTAGTGAAAGTAAAAGAGAGGAACATGAGGCGTTAGAATGCAACAGAAATAAACAGAAAGCGCAGCAGTTTGATCGTGATAAAAAGCAATGAGAGCAGAGCTTTGCTTAAATAAATATAACAGCTGCACAATATAGACGCTGAGAGTGCTGATTGAGAGTTTGGAAAGCTGGTGCAGTGGCATGTAAAAGCTAGTAATAGCAAGGCGGTGATAGTGAAGCAAATTGCACCTGAAGTGCACGCAGCAATTGTTGTGGCGTGAATAAAACATTTTCAAGCGAGTGCGAGTGATTTGAGTGCGAAGTGTACTGAAACAGGTAAGAGCAAAACAATATTGGCGAAATCCGGGCAGTAAAATCAGGAAAGCTGGAGAATATATTTTGTGTAATGATTCAGTAAAGTTTCACACCCAGCAGCTGAACAAAACTGTACGCAGAACTCTACAAAAACGATCAGCTGTTACGTTAGCAAATGCAGAATGCACCAAAGTGTTGCTGTTACTGGCAAAAGCTTTCGTGTTTCCGCCCATTTGTCGCTTTTTGTTGAGATCTGTCGCGTTTTTTGGCGCGCTTTCGTTCGCGCTTTCATTGGCGCTTCTCTCTCTCTCTCTCTCTCTCGCCCTAATGTGAGGCTGCGTGTTTTAGCTTAGAGATCATCTTTTGGGTTTAGTGCTGTTTGAGAGCTTTCATTATTTACACACTTTACTTCTCTCACTCTACACTAAATATGAATCACAACTATTTATAGTTAATCAAATGCGATCAATGTTTTAAAAAAATAACCAGCAAATTTTTATTAAAATAAAATATTAAAATTAATATAAATAAATAGTCAAAGAAAAAATAATATGTATGAATGTTTTCGTAAACTATAGATTCTTTTAGTTGTCACTTCACGCTTACTAATGAAAATTAAGTAGTAGAAATGTGTATGAAAAAAGTTACAAAAAATGAGCATAAAAAATTTTATATTAGAAATTATTATTAAACAAATCAATGTTATATCAAATATGAAAGAACTTCTAAGAGCACCAAAGAAAAACTAAGAGCTAAAATTAATTTAAATTATTCGTTCCAATAAGTGAGTATAAATTATGAATTAGCATTATTAAGTGAAATATGAAAATAAAATCATAACGTGAAGTATTAGGACGAAGCCGTAAGGAAGTCAAAACTAAAACACCAACTTTGAATATTATAAAAAGTTTTTTTAAAAAGTACTTATATAGTGAAATTTAATAAAAAAAATATGAACAAAATTCACAAAAAAATGAAAAGAGCGCTGAAAGCTGTTATTGGAGTGAGAGTACGCTTATAAATGAAGAGTAGAGAAAGAAAGGACATTTTAAGAAGTAGAAGCGAGAAAGAAAAGTAAAAGTAAGAAGAGTACGCGGAGATCTTATAAAGAGCAAGCAAAGTAAAGTCAAAACCAGCGGTTAGTAAGAGTGACGAGGTAACAGCAAGATTAAGAGAGCATACCGAATTGTAGGTAGCTAACCGCTGAGTATGGTGTGAAGCTGTTAAGCAAAGAACTGAAAAGTTAAAACGTGCATTTCTAATTAAAGGGGCGTGAAATGTGAAAGGCATTTAAAATAAAAACAGAAAATTGGCTAAAACGTATTTAGAATATGACATTTTTTATAAAAAAAAATAGCTAGAAGAGAGAATCGTAGGGAAAGAATGTTAGAGTATCGAGCCGGAAAGAGTGCGGAAGAGAAGCGCAGTACAGTGAAAGTAGAGTGAGTTGTAAAAATGCGGTTGAAAGCAGGCGGGCGATTGCAATAACAAAATATTAAGATAGCAAAAAATTAAAAACGAAAATCAACAACTAATGGCAATATTTTCGGAGGTTGAGGCATTTAGTAGCACAAATCCATGCATAAGCAAAACGAAAAGTACTAGTACATGGAAACACAGTACATAATACGAGTATTTAAATGCAAATGCATACAATAAGCCAAATTTTATAAGTGCAGGCGCGCTAATAGCGAAGCATGAGTGTATAGCAGCAATGCCTGAAATGTGACAACAGCGCATTATACAGTATTAACTGAAAAGTGGCAACAGCGCATTACAGTAATTTTAACTGAAAAGTGGCAATGGCGCAACAACATACAAACCATCAAAAAAAGAGTTTAAAAGCAGAAACAATTAACAACAAAGGTGAGTTGGTATAGAGTGTGCTGCGGCTGTTGTAGGTGAGCAGGCAGAGCGCACAGTTGAGAGGAGAAAATGTCAGGTAGGGTATTTTTATATTGAAGTGCAAAAAATGGTTAGCAAGTGTAGAAGGAGAGTTCATATGTTGAAGAAAGTGAGCAAGCTGATATGAATAGGTGAGCGTAGCATATACCAAGAGAGAGTACGAGTGATGGAGAGACATTTTATAAGAAAAAATATGGTGTGTTACTCGACTAGCGATGAAACGGCGTACGTCTCGGTCAGCTTATTACACAACAGCCGATCGGCGCATGCCACTCAACCGCTCACCCCAATTCTGCCGAAAAAACGATAGCCACAAATATATATCAACAAGTACACGCATACTTAGCTTTATATCACGCTTGTGTAATGTGTAGGCAATGCGCTCATGTAGGTGCTAATCGAAAATGTGTTTTTAAAAAGCTCACTAATCATACATTCATCTACATAGTATATATTATATCGAAAATTATCACACATTTACATGCATGTATTTTATGTAATCAATGTTGAGACAGTAACGAATCGAGATCGATCATATTTTTGCGTGTATATCAACAATAAAAACAACAATACATACTATATATAACGGTCAATATGATTGATATTTAATTGTTTACAAATAAAAATAAGCGAAAGCGCGTAAAAATAATAATAAAAATCACCCTCATGCACATAAGCAACTAAAAAATGTTAATCATAGCATCGGACTTGGATCGCATACCGATTAAAAATTATTCAAAACTTATTACACACATTCGTATAAATGTCATAAAAATTTGATGTGCTCATTATTGCTGCGAGAGAAGAGAAATCGTAAACTCAAACTAATCATTTACTAAATCACTATTGTTAAAACTCAATATGCGCCACTGTAGACAAGCAGAAACATATGTAGACTAGACGAGAACCGCTATATGCGTGAGTGTATTGAGTGTCAGCTTATATAAAATGTTTTTCCCATGTCAGATACATATACATATAACGTGTGTTTAACCAATCAGTAGCATGAAAAAATATAAATAACTGTTATGCATAACTGTAAACAAACGCACACGCAAAAATAACCAATAAAATAAGGTGTGTGTCCAGGATAGCGAATAAATGTGAGCGGGTAGGTGTATTGGCTAAGGTAGTTGAGAGAGCGAGAGAGTGTGAGGCAGATAAAGAGGAAATGAGGAGTGTAACTGATGAGACAAAGGTGGAGGGGAATGAAAAATAGCGTAGAAGTTGAGAGAGAGAAATAATTTAGCGAAAAAGCGGTTGTAAAATAGCAAAAAAATAAGGATATGTAAAGAGACAAGTTAAAGCTTAGAGAGTAGATGGTTGAGGAAAGGTTAATAAGGAAGACAGAGTTTCTGTAAGTTGGCAGAAATTGAGATCGTATTTGAGACAAGTTAGTTTAAGGGTGTTTGCTATATGAACGTAAGTGTTGAAGGAATGGCAGGAGTGAAACTGGCAGGACAGAGATTATTGGTGAAACAAATGTATTAAAAGAAAATGCAGAGATTGTTGAAAAAATAATGGCAATAAGCTTTAGTTTCCTACAAATTTGTGGAGAAGCCAAAAACAGTAACGGAAAGATGAGATTTGAGAAATAATAACTAAAGAAGGTGAGCGTTGCAAAATTTGAAAGAGGTGATGGGGATTGAAAATATAAAAATGGCGATATGCGATATTAAAGGAATAGTTAGAGCAGAGACAATTAGTAGATAAGTGGTGAGCTAGAATACAATGACATGTATGTGGGGTGAAAGAGAAGAGAAGTTATGAGAAGAGAAAAGAAGAGAAGAGAAGAGAATAGGAGAGAAGAGAAGAGAAGAGAAGTAAAGGAGAGATGAGAAAAGGAGAGAAGAGAAGGGAAGAGAGGAGAAGAGAAGAAAAGAAGAGATGAGAAAAAAAGAAGAGTGCAGAAGATAAGCTAAGACATGAGAAGAGTAGGGAAGGGCAGAGAATAGAGTTAGAGGAAATGAGCTGCATAAGAGCGTAAGAGCTTATCTAGTGAAGTCAAGTGGTAAGGAGGGATACTGTGTGAAAATGGGAGGAAAAATAGTGTCAGTGCGAAGATTATAGAAAATAAATTCTTAAAATAGATGGCATTCCCTTCCTTTACCAAATTGAAAAGTATTAGTCAACGCGAAAGGTTTCAGTGTGGTTTTTCAACTAGTAAACAACGTTTGAGCTGCTTCAAAAAACAGTTGGCTAACTTAGTATATATAAAAAAGCGCATTTACTTAAAAATAAAAACAAGCAAACAACGAAATCAAAGGAGCTTCTGGCCAACTGCGTTGAAGAGCAGGAAAAATTGAAAAAAAAAAAACAATGTGTTAGTAGAGAAACTGTGTAGAAGAGTGAAGGATAAACAGGAAAGCTGCAAGACTTTGCTAGTTGAATGGGTTACGCGTGCGCGCTCTCGCTCTCTTTCTTTCTCTCCTTCTTATAATTAGTTAGCCTAGTTGCAAACCCTTAGGGGAGCGCTAAAATGCTATTTTGCAATAGAGCTTCGATTTATACAACTTTTTGTGGACTAAGCAAGCAGTAGGATGATGTTAGCTGTCAACCGCTTGCTTTTGTATAGCATTTTAAAAAATTTTACCTTAGCCAAGACACACACCACACATTCAGCGCAAGCGCCCTAGACCCACACCACCTTCTACTAACCACAATGTGCAACCACTAACATTGAACACACAAGCGTCAGGCGATCTGAAGCAGTTAGCGCAAATTTTTTAAAATAAGCATAGAAAAACTTTAATAAACATAAAAGATTTTAAGTAAAAATTCATATTTTAACATGCAAAAACACATAACATAAGCAAAAAGTAAAAGTTATTGATGTTAAACTGCAAACTAGCAGGCAGAAAGGGGCGCCAGGCCACGAAAAATGCATTTATTCAAAACACAGTGGCGCCAATATTTATGTGTACACTGTGTGCGGCCAAAGCGTGTGCAAGCCAAGCGCCAGCAAACCAAGCACATACATACATGTTTGTATATGAAAACTAAGTACTAAAGCATTTCAAAATCCCGTAAAATATACCGTACCATAAAATAAAACATAAAATAACTGTACTGAAAACGACACCAAAAAATCCCACTTAGCAAAAATTCACACTCGTACTGAAACTGTCAAAGCGAAAAGCCGAAAAAATAGTTAAAAATAAATGCAAACAAATGACATAAAATACTACTAACCTACTACTATTTTACGAACAGTACTTAGCAACCCATAAAGCGTAGCAGAATTTCAGAATTTATATAGTGGAAAAAAAACGTAAAAAGTAAAGCGAAAAAGCCGCAAAGAAACTAGTGAAAATCGAAAAATTTTGAAATGTTATAGAATGCATGAAAATACACGAAATTGTCGTCGTAAATCCAAAAATGAAATCAGCTTCCAAAATTTTTAAGATACTAGACAAGTAAGTGTTTAATATTAGCAAAAGCAAAGTTTATAAGAAAAAATCAGCAAATCGAAAAATTAAGCAAATATAACATTATATAACAGTAAATGTGGTAGTGATGCGGTAAAAAAGCATACAAAAACTATACCGTTAGCTTGGTTAGATACCAGCAATTTTTTTGAAAAATTAAAAGAAATTAAAAAATATACATACATCTATATATATATATATATATATATAAACGTGTAAGCAACCATTTTCCGAATAAAAATCACTGATTTTTCATATATATATACTTAGTAAATTTTTACGCATAAATATATATATACATATACATATATACCGTATTAAATGTAAAAAAACACCACAGCAAAAATTTGAGATCATTAGAGATAAGAGCGAATCGAGTTTATGATTTGAGTTTATGTACTCGTATGTGTAAGAGCTAAGCGCTGAGAGCGCGTAATGAGAGAGCGCAAAATTGGAAGAGCCGTAAAATGTGCGCTGCGCTACAGTGGCGTGCATATTTATGAAACCAGCAATTTTGCGCGCAGAAACAAAAAAAAAATAAATTATATGAAAAAATTTACATTAAAAATAAGAGAGAAAATTAACGTAAAAACAAAAATAAAAATAAAAAAATATTTATAAAAACAATTTGAACAAATTTGTAGTAGAAAACTTATGTAACAAAAGCAACGCATGCGATTTAACAAAACATTCACTATCAACTATGATTTACTCGCATAAACATACTTACAAACTAGTTTCATGTTTCTCTTAAATGTTCAAAAGCAAAACGCAAAACGTAATAAGCGAAAAACAAATACAAAAGCAAATTGCAAAAAATAATAAAATAATAATACAAAATAGCGTGTGTTAGACAAGCTGGCAACACTATGCATGATTATTACAATTACAATTACCTACGTGTCACATAAATACATAGACGCCTACAAACATATAGAGATACACACACATTGATATATACATATATACATGTTTAATGTATTTATAACGGTACTTGTACTAGTATTTGTGTTCCCCGCGCAAGCACACAAAGCAACAATGCAAAAAATGCGAAAAATGCAAGAAACGAAGAAATCGACAAACAAATGGGTGCTTAGAATGTATTTAATTACCTACATGATTACTTAGCGAAACTCTCTTAACTGACTGCTGAGAGCGCAGTGAGCGCAAAATGAGTGCGTGCGTAACACATGGATGTGCTGCTGAAGCTGAGTGGCTGTTACAAACACAAAAACAAAACAACAAATCGCCAATAACGGCGCGTTAGGCAAGGCAAACATTGTTTTGCACACGAGTGTACTGGCAAGCGCATAAAAATGCCAAGCGTAAAACGCTGTGAAGCCTCAACAGCAGGCGTTGCTAATACTTGTCAGCGGTTTGCCGTTAAAAAATGCAGGCGATTACTTTTCAATTACTTTATGATTACATGATTACTTCACTTTCATTATACCAAAAAAAAAACACATATTGTCACACTTAAGGTGGTTGTATGTGTGCATAATACCAGCATACAACAAATATGCTAAATTATTAAGTAGTTGACTTTAATTACCACTTATTTCTTAAAAGTAATTACCTAAGCAAAACTTATTTATACCAAGTAATTATATATGAAGTGCATGCATTAGTGTTTAATTATTTGTGTTTAGCTTTTATGTGCGTATATGTAATATATATAACTGAAAATACATAAATAGTATATATGAATTATAACTTGTCGCCATTGTAATGCATTACTAAACCAAAAATATACTTTAAATACTTGTATTGTAATTAATTGCAAATTTCTCTAACCGTATGCATATAATTGTTAGTACTAATAATTTAAGAAATATATGATTAACAAGCAGAAAATATAGCATTACCAGCTGTCATTACATAAGCATTACTTTGCATTACATTACATAACCTTAGATTACATTTAATTTTGTAGCGCGTTAATAATGTACGCAAGTACTGCACGCGCTAAGCGCTTATTTCAAATACAATTACTTGCATTACAGTAATGGTAATGCTTATTGCAGTACACTTTACAATTACTTTGTAATGCTTTTATTCATTATAAACACACGAGCACATATTCATATTACTTTCGATGTATTCAAATATTTGTGTATTTATATGAATTACATATTAATTAACGCATTACCTATTAATTACAAGTAATTACAAACCGGCGTCAAAGCAAATGCCAGAAAAAATATATATAAAATGCCATATGTAGCAAATAACTGCAACAGCAAGTCACAAACATGATTAAAAACAAGCAAGCAATTAAACTAAAGTAATTCAAGTAATGGAAAGTAATTATATGGGTATTTGTTAAAGACAAAGTAAATGTGAACTCAAAGTAAACGCAAAATGGCAAAGGAAAGCTCTAAAGCGGCGTATCATGGCAACTCCGAGGAAGCTAAAGTGAAGCGGAAGAAAAGTTGAAAAGAGAGCGAGTTGACAGCGAGTTGTGGTGCGGCGACGTGAGAACATCCTTAGAACGAAGAACGGTAGAGCAAGTTATGAGTAATGCAGCGAAAAGCATGAAAGCAAAGCTGAGAAATAGCGCAGCAGAGCAAGTAAGCGTACTGTTAGCTCATGTGGGAGTATATAGTATATAGATCATATCTTCCTCTTCTACTGGATCATTCTCTCAAGCCAAGCCGACGTGCTCTTCAAGTGACTAGTTAATAGCCGAAGATCACTTAACCGAACAAAAACAAAGTTGTGAGCAACATAAATCCATATATATATATACATACATACAGACAACACACGCATACACACACATATATAAGCATACAGAAATATACAAATACATACACACATACTTGCACACTGCAATACTTACCTATATACAAATGCAGAAGAGTCAAGAAAATAAGAAAAACAAATACTGAAATCAGCAAGCCACTTCACTCGAATGCCGAAGCAGAAACAGAAACAGAAACAGAAATATATATATATACATATATGCTTAAAAATATACATATATGTATGTGTATATATGTTTACATATTAATTATTAACAATTTTACTATATATATATATATATATGAATTATATGAATGTATAATTATTATGTATTTGTATTTTATGTATTAGTTTTGTTCTACAATCTTTTGCTCTTTCATAAATTATACAAAACAAAAAAAAAACAAAAACAAAAACAAAAAATAATAAAAAAAATCAAAAAAATGTGAGTGCTTATTTGGAATATTTCGGTTAAAAGGTAAAAGGTTAAAGCAGCAACAGACAGCCACAAAAAGCCTAAAAAATACAAAGATACAAGGCATTTCTTAACACAGTTGTGTCTACCGGTCTATTTTCACTTACAGCGAGCGAAAAAAGGGTGCAATTCAGTGGTAAGTTGGTGCTTGAACGGCCGGCTAAAAACTAATAATTCATGGACAAAATGTGCGAAATTTAAAAGTTTTGCACTCGCAACAAATAGAGAAATGCTCGGAGATCTTCCACACCACATTCCAACACCCTCAATTAGGCAAGGGAATCATTTTTGACGATTTTATCCTCAAAAACCGGCGATTTGGTACACATTTTTAATGCTAAAAATTTCTGTGTAAATTCGAATTCAGATTTTCTTTAATACAATTATGCGCCAGGCGATTCTGCAAATTTCTGCATTTTTACTTTTTCGCTACGACCTCTGGTTCAAAAGTTATAAGCGTTTTTCTATTCTGCGGTTGCTTGCTGCACGGTTCTGGTCGCCTGGTAGAAATCCAGGATTTTTGCACCAAATTAAAATGCATTTTTTCTGCAGCCGGCAGCGGCGGCCCTACAGATTTACGTTGCATATGCAAAGGGGCCGAATTGGCCGGACGGATGCGGGATACCCGGCCGGGCCGGAAACCGGAACAGGTCACCGACCGGAAGCCAAATAACGGCACCCCACTTCCGGCCTGAGGTCGAAACCGGAAGCCGCAAACCGGAAACGGAAGTTGGCCCACTTCCGGTCCCGGTCTTCGACTTCCGGTTTGGACCTCAGACCGGGGGTGGGGTGGCACATTTCCGTTTCCGGTTGGTGCCCTATTCCGGTTTCCGGTCCGACCCCCTGTTCCGGTTTCCGACCCGGCCGCGCATCCGCTTTTTAAATTGGCCCCTTTGCGTATGCAACGCACCACGAAAATTTCTGGCGCCGCTGCCGCCGCCGCTGCCGACGTCACAGAAAAATTGCTTTCAATTTGGTGCAAAAATCCTGGATTTCTACCAGGCGACCAGAACCGTGCAGCAAGCAACCGCAGAATAGAAAAACGCTTATAACTTTTGAACCAGAGGTCGCAGCGAAAAAGTAAAAATGCAGAAATTTGCAGAATCGCCTGGCGCATAATTGTATTAAAGAAAATTTCAATTTGGATTTACGCAGAATTTTTTAGAATTAAAAATGTGTACCAAATCGCCGGTTTTTGACGAAATTACGCGAAAAATCCATAATTTTTCTCAAATTAGTTTCAAAAAGTGGTGTTAGCATTTGCTGCGAGCGATGGAGCTTCAATTGGGTACCAACATTTTTCCATAAAACCATTTCTTCGATAAAATTTTAGTGTTTATTATTTGCGTATTTTAGTTGAATATTCTCGTGTACTAACACAATGTTTGGAGTGGGTTTCGAACACAGAAAGTTCCAGTAGGGCTTAGAGGTACGGAATATACCATTATTTGCGTTTAACAGTACTTTTGTAGAAGATTTAGAGCGCTGCAAGCATAAAAGCGATCTGCTGTGTTTTAATGGAAAAAAGAATTTGATTTTTTGGTTTCATAGCTTTATTTGTGTCAATATATTTGTTTGTATGTGCTTTCAAATAAATTACAGCTTTGGCTTATTACTACTGTGTAAATATATTATATATATGTATAGTACATACACAATCTCATTTGATATTTTGTAATAATACATTTCTTCGGTTACATTGGCCTCTAAATACTTCTTTGCGTTCACTTTAGTATTAATTTTCAGTTTTTGTATGTTTCTAGTGTCTACTTTTGTTGTTGTGGTTTGAATATGACTTTTTCCTGCACAATTTGGTACTCTTGGAGTTTAAATTTTATAAATTTGAAGAAAACAATATTAAAATTGAAAAATCAATAGTTTAGTGGTCCTAACCCCTTTGTGGCTGCGCCCTGATGCACCTCCATTAGCTAAAGCTAAGCTTCTACGCTATTGGTCCGCTGCTCGTTTCTCCGAGTTCTCTACGCGCAGCTCCCTGTGCTTACACGCCCAGCTCGCGACTTGGTGTTGTTGTTGCCATTTGTCCGGTATGTGTGCCTGGTGGCGGTGGTGAGACCAAACCGGGCATGAGCCGATTCAAGAGCGTGCGTATGGCGAACGTGACATCGTGATTGGCAAAGCAAAAGAGAAAGGAGACGACAAAGCCCTGCAGGCTTACCAATATCACCGAGAGTATTTGGTAGAAGCGTTCCAGTGGTGTGCCAGTGTCGGGGCGGTAAGGGAGCAACGAGTGTTGCAAGCCAAACAGCGGTATCTGCGAATGAGATGAAAAGCAGAAAGAGTATATAAAGTAAATGAAAATAAGAGAAGCTTAAGCACAAAAGCTTCTTGCTGTGGCAATCTAAAGTATGGAAAAAGTTGAAGAGAAGAAGTGATGAAGAGTGCAATCAAACATACGAAAGAGATAAGTATGCGTGTAAATGGTGTTGAGAGGTCGCTATTGTAACAAAAATATAAAATAATTAACTAATTTTTTTGTCCTTTCTGTCCTTCAGGTTCTGTGTTAATTCTAATAATTTCTACTACTATCACTTTCACTTTCCCCTATTCCTCTCTTTTTTTGCACAACTTCTGCATGTATGTAAGTACTCTTACCAATATTATTGTAGCGCGCACTGCTTTCCTTATGGCCAGCGGTGCCGGCTGCGCCGACTGCGGATGCAACTTGCGCACAATGACGCGCAAAACATTGATGAGAAAAACTGGAAGAAACAGATTTGGTAAAAAGAAATACGATTTTGTTGTTGTATATTGTTGTTGTTGTATAAAATAGATGAGGAAGATGATATATACCGAAACTAGCCAAGAGCGATGCACAGATGGGCACAGACAGGATCCAAAGCAGCAGACTGTCGTCCATCCAGCAGCTGGAAAAGAAGAGAGTTAGTGAAGCAGACGAAGCAGAGTGAAGCGGATGAAGAAAGTGAAAAATGACTGCAATAATATCAAAATATAGAAAATACAGAGTGTTTGAAGCACAATACTATATACTATATATATATGTCTACTAGGCTTAAACACCGGAACCTCGAGGTTTAGTTTGGCTTCTTCTCTTTACAGAATAAGCCTCTTCATTCTAGGTAGGAATACAGGAAACATTAGGTTGTCAAATATCTTCCTTCCGCCTTTTTGCTCTTTATTCAATGCTTTATAAAAAGTTTTACAGTGATCGGATTTAGTTCAAAAACGCGCCGTTTCGTTCGATAATCTGTTTTCATCTAGACGGCAACTTCATAATACCCCACTCGTAGAAGGCCCCCCACCTTATTTGTGAAGAACTTGGACAGTCACTTTTCACAAACCTCTTTTGAGTTCAATTTTACACCAACAAGGGCGATCGCCATGGACAGGAACAGGTGGTAATCACTTGGCGCTATGTCCGAGCTTTATGGTGGATGCGATAAAGCCTCCCATCCGAGCTCCCGCAGCTTCTGACGAGTCATCAACGAATTGTGTGGTCTGGCGTTGTCCTAGTGCAACACTACACACTTCCTGTTGGCCAATTCTGGACGCTTCTAGGCGAACGCCTGCTTCAAGGCGCCCAGTTGTTCGCAGTAGATGGTATAATTAAGTGTCTGGCCATATCGGAGCAGCTCACAGTGCATAATACCTTTGCAATCCCACCAAACACACAGCGAAACCTTCCTAGCCGTCAATTCCGGCTTGGCCACGCCCGTTTTCGCTTGATATTGTCGTATGTGATCCATTTTTCGTCGCCAGTCACCATCCGCTTCAAAAATGAATAGAGTTCGTTCCGTTTCAGCAGCATATCGCAGGCGTTGATTCGGTCTAGAAGGTTTTTTTTGCGTCAAATCATGCGACACCCAAACATCAAGCATTTTTGTGTATGAAATTGTTTGTTTGAAATGGTTTGGTGACTAACTCCCATCTTCTGGGGGATATCATGAGATGCCACATGTTGGTCGAACTCGATTTTTTCCATGATTTAATCGGTATTCGTCGTCAAAGGTCTTCCGCCGGCTGACTTATCCATGGTGTCGTTTTCACACGCTCTGAATCGTCGAAACCATTCCTCTGCAGTTCGAGGTGATAGAGTACCATCCCCCAAAACACCATTAATGTCACGGAACGTTTATCTAGCGGATTTTCCTTTAATGAAGGAAAACTTTAAAATAGCGCGAATTTCGGCGTTAGTGAACTCCATGTTTACACGTCTATAACTGTTGAACGCAATATCCAAACTAACTATGCATAGCGTCGTTTTGTAGGTTATGTCAAGACCTTTCAAAAATGTATAGTATTGCCCGATACGAGCTCTGTAGCGCTTTATACATAGCCGCGAAATTCAAAAAGGCGGAAGGGAGATATTTGACAACCTAATATGTTCCTCCAAAGGCTCAGCAAAAAATTAAGGTAGGAGAAATTTAACGGTAATTGCTTACTGTGTATTATCGTCGGTGTGTAAAAATCTGGCCGCTCCATAAGCCAACAACACAAGTATGGGTGACATCCAGGCGAAGAGCTTGAACCAACGCATCACAATGGTGTCTTTAACAAAGACCTGTGAAGAGAAGAAAAGAAGTAAAATGATTTTCGAAATGAAAAATGAGACTTTTTGTACAAAAAAAATATATAAATTGTTTAAAGTGCGCTCAAAATAATAAAAAAATAATAATAATAAAATTATAAAAATCAAAAAGTTATTAAAATTTTCAATTAAAATAATTGAAATGAATTTCAAACCAAATATTCTACGAAAGTGTTTTGTCAAGCGCTTAGTTAAATAAAAGGCGCGACTTGTTCCGCTTTTTGAACACAATTTAAAGTAGTTTCTTCCCTTTTCAATATTTTTTTTTATTTCTGCAAAAGTTTTATTGCCATAATTAGCGCATCTGCCGGGCGTGCTCATTAAAATGCACATTTACACAATTTTCATTTTTGTCTCGCGCTCCGCTCGCTAACTTTGCTTAGCAGTAATCGCATCTGCTTTTTTCATATTCATCTCGCGGCATTTTTGCATTTTTTATTGCGCAATTTTTGTTGTTTTAGTGTTGTTTGTGTTATTTTCATTTACTTGGCAACTTTCCGGTGTTGGCAGGCACTCAGTGCTAATCAAACTTTTCCACTTTCAACGTGGCATACACACAGGCGCGTGCCAACTATGCAGCGAGTGGCATAGATACAGCGTGTGTGTATGTGTGTGCGTGTGTGTTATTGTTTGTAAGCGCACTTCCTGCTTAATAAACAAGCGTAAAGTTTGCATTTTTCTACGGAATAAAAATTTGTGTGAATATGTGCGCGCACGGTGCATTACATTTATTGGCAATTTAAAATGCATGCAAGTGCTTTTCGGAGAGCATGAGTGAGCGATTTCTTGCATGTTTCATTAAACACAGGTGTATTTTAATGAATTGCGGAAGCTTTACTAAAAGTGCTGAAATTCAAAAGTTTTCTTAACGATAAAATCGATAATTTTTGATAATATTTTTAAAATATATCGATAAATTTTTTAAAAATGTTAATAAAAATTGATTAATTTTTCGATAAAGATTTTCAAAAATTATCGAAAATTATCGATTAATTTTTCGATAAAAATTAAAAAAAAATTCGATTAAAGTTAAAAAAAACTATCGATAAAAATCGATAATAGATATTACAAAAATCGATATTTTTCATCGATACAGCGGAGTATATTTGCATGAAAAATATTTCCGTAAAAATTTAAAGCTCTGTAAATAAATATAATTCACATCGTAACGTACTATATGCAGTTTTTTATCGATAAATTTCGATAAACTTAAAATTTAACATTCTCTTTGAATAGTTTAGCGCTTCTCATAGTAATATATGAAGAAAACTAATAAAAATTTGTCGATATTTGTATTATTGCATTTATCGATAATCAATGTTTATTATTATTCTGTATTAAATTTATCGATAAATTATGTTATCGATAACCATTAATATATTAATTGATTTTTAATGCATCATGCATACTGAAATAACAATAATATCTAATAGTTCTGTATTTAATTTATCGAAACACTAAGTTATCGATAAACAATGATAAATTTTACTTTTACACGATACATACTTAAATCATGAAAATTTCGAAATGTACTGTACTATATTTATCGATAAGTTGTGTTATACATAAATTGTGTTATCGATAAGTAATAATTTTTTGATTTTTAATGCACGATGCACATTTATAATAAATTTGAAATTATTATCATTTAAAATTGCTTTGTACCACATTTATCGATAAATTGTGTCATCGATAAATAATAATTTATTGATTTTTAATGCACGATGCACATTAGTAATAAATTTGAAATTATTATCATTTAAAATTGTTTTGTACCACATTTATCGATAAATTGTGTTATCGATAACCAGTGATATATTCAGTTTCCAACCTATGCATACTGCATTATAGCATTTTTAACTTGTTTTAGTACTAATTTTATCGATACATTTTGTTATCAATTTATTGTATTATCGATTTTTAATAGTTTTTAAGAAATTTTTAAGTAAAGGTTAAAGACATCATACGAAAACACAAGGTGTACACATATAAGTATTAATTTCTATTTATTTGAACTTACCACCACTAACACCAAATGCAAATGCAACCCTTCACAAAACATCCAAAAGTAATTGACCAGCATAAAATAGTGCACGACCAGGTGTAGAATTATGCACCAGGGCTACAAACAAGATTAAATTGAAATAATTTTAAATTATTATTATATATTAAAAGAGTATTAAATCGATTATATGCATATGTACACACACACACAATTACATACTAGTTGAGATTATTATGTAAGCAAATAAAGCGAAAACAAATATTATTTGAGCCTAAGTAAACATGCACTACTCACCGGATTATTGCCTATTAGATCCGGTTGTTCGACCACAAATTTGTACCAGAGTATCCAGGCGATGCAAGTGAATGCCAGCGAGGCGAACAAGTGCACGTGTATGCGTATGCGTGTGCAGCGCAAGGATCTAACGGTTTATGCATAATAAATGCGCAGCAAGAAGAAAAGAGTAGATGAGATAACTTAAAGTTATTAGAATTGTAAACGACAGTGAAGTATGAATGGCCGTGTGCTCTTAAAACACACACACACACACACACATAGATAAAATTACGTATGTGAGGCATATAAATATTTAATACCTGTTGCATACTTACTTAAAGCCTAGGAATATGACAAGTGAGAGCAGTAATGCGATTAAGGAAACGATGTAGCCTTTCACGTAGAGCTCATTGACGAAACTGCGGAACTGTTGAGAGAAAAGCCGGAAGAGCGCAAGAAAGGGGACAAAAATACAGATAAAATTTATGTTTGACATAAAGTTGAGCAAACTTATTTTAGAAAGTGTTTGCTATTTTTTTCTAAGATATTTACGATATGCACTTAAAATAATTGGAATTTCATAAATTGAATTCAAATTAAAGTTTTTATAGCTGTACTCTTTATCGCGCTCTTTAATATTCACTCTCTTACCTGCAAGTCATCGTAATCAATGCAATTGGTGTAGTTGGACCATTCACGACCGCTCACAGGATGATGATACCAGGTGCCGTTCTCCAGACAACTAAAAAGGGGATAAGATATAGTGATGACATAAAGTTATCGATTTTTAGAACTGACGATTGATTAGGGAAAAAAAAATTATAAAAAAATGTAAAAAATACACAACATATAAAAATTTTTTTTGGCACAAAACCTTCTTATATTGATTGTTTTTGATATCGATAAATATTAGTTTCGGTTAAAAAGCAGACAGTTATACTAATTTTTACAAAATTAATATTTTTATTAACATTTTTATTTTTTTTTATGTAAATCAAAAATCGATAAATTTTGTTATCGATAAATTTTTATCAAACAAGCCTGTGTATGTCGTAAATAAGTATATTGATTTTTGTGCAGCTAATACTTTTACTATCTTATTTATCTATTATTATATGCATATCTGATATCGATAAATTTCGTTATCGATAAATTTGTTTGAAACAAGCAGATATTTGTATTAATTTTCGTAAAGTTAAAATTTGTATTATCATATTAATTTTTTTTTGTACACATATTGATAGTCGATAAATTTTGTTATCGATAATTTTTTCCAATAAGCCTATGCATGTATAGCTAGTACTTTTATTATCATATTCATTTTTTGTTGTACATATATCGATTATCGATACATTTCATTATCGATATATTTGCTTGAAACAAGCAGAAATTTATATTGTTTTTTTTTTTTAAATATGTATTAGCATATATATTTTTTGTTGTACACATATCGATAATTGATAAATTTTGTTATCGATATATTTGTTTGAAACTAAAAATGCGTAAATTGCAGTACTGCTGGTTTTATTTTAAAATGTTTCAAAATTCTTTCGAAATTTATTACCACTTTTTATACTTCATGGCGAATTTATTGTTTCTGAAGAAATGAAATTTACTAAAAAAAACAAACCCAAATGCACTCGCCACAAGTGCGCAGTGCATGTGCATCAACCAAAAGATTAACCAAATATTTGCTAGTAGCAAATGCATCAACCAACAAGAGGAGCAAAATGCCACAAAGCACCACTTCCTGCCGAGAACCTGTGGCAATAGCCTCTGTTGATTTTCGTTTCTCAATTTTCAATTTTCAATTTTCGATTATTGCTTTGCACTCACGTTTTATGCGCCAGAAATTTGCGATTGAAGCCCTCCACAAAATCCGGACAATATTGACTGAGCACAGTGCCGGCGGGCGTGCGCGGCCAGCAGAGGTAGCCATCGAAGCGCAAAGGGCAAAAGCGCAGCGGCGGCGAGCCAGCAGCCGTGGGTGATGTGGCCGGCGTAGAAGTTGCTGAAGAAACCGACGAAGAAGTGCCATTTGCAGAAGCGTTGGCATTTGTTGCAGGCGTTGAAGTGACACTAATGTTGCTGATATATGGGTATGTCGTATTTATGTTGCTCGCATTGTAGTTGCTCTGAAATGTACTGTTATTTCTGGTAGTGAGTGACGCTACTGTTGTTGTTGTTGTTGGCGGTGGCTTCAAGCTATGCTTGGAGATGTAGGCGAAGAGTTCATTTTGTTCCGCCTGCGCTTCGTCCACATTCGACAAGTCTATGCTGCCTTCGTTGAGCACGGCCTCTTCGAGGTAACGTGGCACGCCAATGTAGTTTGCTGCATGAGTGTGTATGTGTGTTGGAGGTGAGAGAAAAATTTCGTTGAGAAATTGTGGGAAAAGCTCTAAAGGAGTTATTTAGCAATATAGTGAAATTTAATGAACAATGACCTTACCAAAAATATACGTTCCTATTATTAATACGGGCTTCTGAAAGAGGGTTTTGGCCTTATTCTCATTATCCATCGTTTGTAAATAGCAATTCGTACAGTTTAGCTAACAGAAATTCAATATAAACCGAGTGTCTATTCGCACTAATTCAAAAAAACCTATTCATAAATGCGCCGTAAAGTAGGCAACGTTTGAAGAATATCCTGGCAATCTTATCAAAAAGTCGAATTTATGGACGGATTCTTACAGGTTTTGGAATAAACTCATAATAAACCAGCGTCTTCAAAGCCATTTTCGCACTAAACCTGAAAGCTAACTAAAAAATAGTCATAAATGCGCCAAAATGTAGGCAGTGATTTAGAAATAGAGATATTAATTTATACTGAACAAAAGAGATGAAGATAAGGACCGATTTCCTGCAATCATGAGAAACCAGAGGCATTTTCTCAAAATAATTTTATATGCGCCGAAATGTAGGCAATTTTTTGGAAATATCGAGAATATCTGATGAAAAAGGCGAAGGTACGAACCAATTCTTAAAGATTTTAGTAGGAACTCATAATAAATAATATACTTCAGAGTTCTTTCGCCTAACTCAGGAAAAAAAACAAAATAGTCATAAATGCGCCGTAATGTAGGCAATGTTTTAGGAATTTAGAGAAAATTGGCGAAAGTATCGACATATCTTTCTACATATTGTGGTTTGAACTCGTAACAAGAGGAAAGTATATCGAAAAATAGTTCCGAAGATGTCAAAGGTATCATAATTCTCAATATTGGTATATTAAAGACTTGTTGGCTAATTTATACCGATTAATATTCCTAGAAGCATTCAAGTTATTTTTATGATAGAGTTCACACATATAAGGGGTATATGGGCATTCTAGTGATGCTTGAGTTATATTTTGTAGGATGATATTCAAAATGGCTTAATATTGATATTTCCTATGTATAATCCTACGCACGTCGTCCTGGTATTTTATTTCTATTTTTGCATATTTTTATAAATAAAATTTAATCTTTGCCTTAAACGGTTGTTAAGACAAATTAAGCAAATTATTTAAAATTAACTTACCGTCATCGTCCGTATCATTGACCGCCGAGCCGGTCTCATTCTGATAGCGTATTATACAATTGAGATAGAGATGTGAAAGGAATTCGCGCAAATATTGGTCATCGGCCTGAAATGGTTCGAAGAGAAAGGCCATTGTGTGGACGTAGACGCCCTGACAACAGGCAATTGATGTTGGGCCACACAAACTCACAAGAGCCGAGAGACCGCTTTACTGCTGGAAAGAAAGAAAGTAAGAGAGAGAGTAAGAGATAGTGCGAATTAAAGAAAGAATACCAATAAAAAAAGTGTTAAAATTTCATTGACAAAGCGAAAATAATGAATTTTATAGCGTGCTTATAGGCGCATTACGTTTAAATCAATTATGTGTGCTGCATATGTGTGTGTAAATGAATATGTAAGCAAGTCGTTTGCTTAAAAAGGCACGGTTGTGTTTGACCTAGCACACCACATGCCTTGGCACCCTACGTACAGCTTCAATTGTTTTCCACTGAAGTGTAAAAGCGCTTTAAATGAACTGTCAGCAGCTGTTGCTACTTTTATCGCTCTTTACGCTTTGTAGTGGCAGCAAATTTCATGTGCAAAGTGAAAATTGATTGGAAAAGAAAGAAAATGTGTATGTGTGTAAGTGTATGAGTGTGTGTAACAACGCCGGAAATATTTGTATGGCAGCTGTCGGCAGGGCAGGCGGCTAAAACCGGATGTTCTTACATCGTATGTGTGTTCTTACTACGTATGTGTGTATGCGACCACATGCCGCTCGCACATATCGCTTTCAACGCTTGACCGGAAATGTGTTTTACTACCAATTTGAGCCTTCATGCGGAGGAAATTGTTTCATGGCTTATTTTTCGCTTAATGAGTATGACGACGCGGCAAAATGTCTACACCAATCTAACGAAATTCTCTGAGAAATCATATTACGATTTATAGGAATTATAAAAACGAAGCATACTTTTCAGCGTTCTGTAGAGTAAATGCAAGTTTTAAGGCTTTTCGAGGACTACAAAAAATCTTCTGTGAAAAAAATCTTAATATTTCAACCAAATAGAAATGTGATAATTAATTTTTTGTAATAAATTAGAAATTTTTAAGAATTTATTGCTCATCAACAAATCTTGCCAGTATAGATTATATTGGATTTTTTTCCAAAAAATTTCAGGTTTCATAAAGAATGCACTTAAAATTGCATATTACCGGCCTAGCAATTTAGCAATGCTTAAATTAGTTCAAAATAAAGTTCCTAAATACGAATTTTGATCCTAAAAGTATACTACACGTTCGAATTTTCATAAAATAATTTCCCGAAATCCATAAAAACGTGCAACTGTAAACCATTTGAATTAAAGTTAATCTACAAAATCTAACTACAAAGCTTATTTGTGTGAATTTTATACACACATGTGAATTTAAGTCAGTCAGCAGCCAAAAAGTATAAGTACAACAGTAATATATTTTCAATACTAAGCACTGCAGGCAATATTTTTAATTAAATGTAAACTGCTAAGCGCAATGCACATAACAAATAGACAGCAAGCTTTAAAGAAAATAAACAAAAATTAATTAGTTGAGACTGTTGGGAAATATTTTTTAGAAATTTTATATTTTCACATGTATAAAATTATCGCATGCGATAGATTGCTACATATGACAATAACTAATAAAATAGTAAATAAATGTGTAGGAATAGCAAAATAGTAAACGGCATATTATTATTTCATGCAAGCGCCTGAAAGTATGCAACATTTATTTTATTAAATGAAACCCAAACTGAAAATCGTTTGTATAATTATTTGTAGCATGGAAAAATTGTTTTTATTAGTTTTTAAATTATTTTGATAATATTAAAAAAATTGCGAAAGCCTAAAAATATGCTTAAAGAAGCGTGTTGCAAAACTACCGCAAATATTTACACAGTGTAAGCGCATTTACGGTAGGCAGTTAATAAGTGAAGTCTTAGTAAGATAAAAAAAATTCCTAAATTGTACTGTGCGCTGAAAAGTATGCTAAGTTTTAGGCAATTAAAGCAACAGCAATCCACTAGTGATCTATTAATTTGCGCTGAAGGCACAGAAAATTCTAATTCTTTGTCAAAATAAGAATTAATGTATATAATTATAACTTCAGTGAAAAATAACAGCATTATTGGTAAAACACCAGCCTAAAATTATACCACATACTGCACTCGTCACCATAGAATAAGCCACACGTGTCTACTAAATGCATTTGTGAAGAAAGTTTGAACAAGCTTAGTGCAAAAATCACTTATCTCAGACAAATAAAAAAAAAAACGCCTAGAAGTATGCTACAAAATAATAATACGCTGAAAATCATTACTTTGTAGTGACGAAGTGGCGCATAAATAGCGATACTGTGTATTCTATGACGATATTACCTTGGTAGCTAAAGCGCCTATAAGTATGTTACATAGCAAAGCATGCTTGTATATTTACGTCAGCAGTAAGTACAGCGTCTAGCTTTAATTAAGCACTCAAGCAAAAAACGAGCGTCACAAAGGCAGAAAAAAATTAAAACAAAGCAGGAAAAATCAAATATCACATACACGTGGCTAATTAATGTGATAGTAAAAAATGTGAATATAAGAAGCAGCCGCGCAGTGGCGAAGAAGTGGCAAATAAATGAGCAACATAATTTCATTTACAATAATTGGATTGCATTTAATTGTATTATTGCTGGCAGGCAATCAAGTGCCGCACATCTAAGGGTGAGGCAAGCAAATAAAAGCTAATGCCATTTTTTGTTGTAATTTAAGGAAAATAATATTACATATTAACAAAAGAAAAATTAAAAGGAATATAATAAAATGGCGCTTGCAATAAATGCTAATGAAGTAAGAATAATAAAGTCAATAGCTAACTTGCAAAGAGCTGCAGAGAAAGTATATAGAAATATAAAACATTTATACTCAAACAAAGTGGAAACCGATGCTATAAAACCCATTGTAAATAAAAAAGTTTCGACAAGTTCCTACGGCAGTTTTATTTTGATCGGTCAGTTTGTACGGAGGCTATAAGCTATAGTAGTCTGATCTGAACAATTTGCTCGGAGCTTGTAGCGCTGCTTTGGTCAATAATACATACCGAATTCTCGTGAAAATATATCGTTATATAAAAAAGTGTTCCATATAAGAATTTGGGTTGGATCGATCACTTTTGAACTAAAAGAAAAAATTCTACAAAAAAATCTAAACTTAAAGAAAAAATGATAAAAAAATATCAAAATTCTATATACAAAAAAAGGAATAAATTTAAATCTAACAATATTCCCAGTATGCGCTTTTTTCTGCTTTCAAGTCACCATAACCATTCAACGGCAGCTTCTTCTTCTAACCGAGTTGACACTACCATAAGAGACAGCGCTTTAATTGTTGGCAGTTAGGCTACTCTAGAAGACAACGCATAAGCTACACATTTTTACTCTCAGACACACACACACGCGCATTGTTTGCGGACACCCAGCAGCCTATGTATGCAGTGACGAGCACTTAGCTGGTGCACCCGGGCGTATACGTTATATGTCTACCGTTACCCAATTGATTGTAATAAACTTAACAAGCGAAAGCAGCAGCGTAACAGCAACAACAACAATAAGCAGCGGAAAATGCTGGTCAGAATGTTAACATTAAAAACAAAAGATAGCAACATTGCAGCAGCTAAGCTTTAGCAGGACAAGTAGGCAAGTACGGAAATGAATGTTGCTCATACGCCATGGCAGCCACTGTCTGCCTTTTGTAAAGCTATGAATGTATGTATGTGTGCTTGCTAATAGGTGGTAGTTTGTGGTGCAGTTGCTGAAAAAATGCATAATTAAATTTAATGTCAGAAGTGGGTGCTACCATGAAGAAGAAGCACCAACGGCAGTTAGATAATAGACCCGAGTGAGGGCCATTTTTATTGTCTTCAAAATGAAAGCGGCGGTGCTGTGCTTTTCTATTAAATGTTTTTACTCTTTTTTCACATATAAATATGTACATGCGCTATGTATGTATAAGTAGCCGCATTCTTCGCTTTTTTATACAAAAATTTCAAAATATAACGAATGTCTTCATTATTTTCAATAATTTTTGAACATCCGTAACTTTTTTTCAACTACCACGAATTTAATTTATAAGATAAATGAAGCTTAAAACCTCACCATTCCAACACTATATGCTATAACACAAGGTGGTTGGTACCACAGGAGATATACGACTGCAACCAACTATTGACTTGATACGAAAAAACTTTTTCGACTAACCTATATATCGGTTAATGATCGAAGGAATAAGATTCTTAATGATAATTTCGATTTGTAAAGCCTCTTTGAAATTAAATTTTTTCACAAAACATGATTTTTTTTAGCGAAAGCCGCCATTTAGTGTTTTTTGTTTATGGATTTGAGAAAATTTTAAACAGAGAAATCTTTTTCACCACCCTGCAAATGTGTATATATATTTTTTTTTACTAATTTATTAAATTAAATGCCCCTTCAATAGAAAAAAATTACAAAAAAAAATAATTTTTCTTACTAACAAGTCAATATAACCTCGCATTGCTATAATCAATATAGGGCGAGCAAACTATGAAAAATCGAAGTATATTTTTTGGCGTTCTCACACGTCGCCAATATGAAAACATTGTATCTAAAAATAGAATAAATTCCAAACCTTCAAGCGGTTATTTTTGGCTAGCTTGTGGAAGCTTTTTTGGTGACCGTGACTACTTTGCATATTTTTAGACAAAAGTCGTGAACTTTTGTCACTTATTTATAGCATTTTTAGATATAAGTAAACAGAAGTATACATATGTGGTAAAATATGTCGATATGACAATTTAGGTGCCTTACAATTTAATTAGCTTTCGGTAATTTTTTATAGCGAGAATGGAAGTCAGCTTAAACGCAAGTATAATTTTAGGCGCGGAGTAGATTTGAAACTCTATTCTTTTATATGAACATAAAAAATTGCTTTGTATTTATGAACATATCATATAAGCGAAATATATATTAATAAGTATTAGCAATAATAGCATACAATCAGGCTTTGAACTTTACGCAAGGCTATAACGAAGTTAACCCTAAAAGTTGTCATACGAAAATGTTTACTTGCTCTAAATTTTAAATTTTAAATGCCTGTTTATTGCGTTTATTTTCATCTCACACGCAAAAATTACAAACTTTCTTGCCGGTAGGCGAGCGTGACTTTTTGCTTGTCATGCGATGTTATCGTAAATCCATTCTTAACACAGTAAGCCATGCTAAAGTGTGATTTACTTATTTTCACACACAATTAATTATGTTTATAAATGTGTTTTAACATGTTTCACGGTTCCGACAAAATTTTTGTAATATCATTGCCTACCTTTCGGCGCACAATTTAACCCCAGCACTGCACAGGAAATTATAATCTCATATGCTTTGGGAGCATGATTTATATGCACACTTTAGACAATAAACTCTGCTTGCACGCAAAATTACCGGAAGTTTGCACACTTTTAGGCGCATAAGCCAGATCGTTTGTTTTTATGTTTCGATTGAAACGAATTTTAAACACATTTTCACCAAGTTACGTGCTTGTAAACCTGTATTTCAGCTTGCGTTCACAATTGTCTGCCACAACTCGTTTCGTGGTTGACTTTTTGCCACCATACAAATTTATATTGCATAATTTTGTGCTTGCGGCCGAAATCTAAATTTATACAGTCATGCTAGTTTACAAAATAACGCTTCCAGTGCAATTGTGACTGTGTGAAATGTAGTTTTGTGTTTGTCGGTGATATTCACCAGTGGATTAAATAAATTTCACAGGCATTATTATACAAAGCTAATAAATTGTAGGTTTTTATGGTGGATTATGTAGTATATTTTATGGCATCCCATAGCGTTGTAGCCACGCTGGCAACTTGCAATTATTGAAATATTTCTTTTCATATTATTTATTTAATAAAATTTATTTTTAATTAAGTTTTTATTTGCCGTTTTCCAATTAAGCCATGGAATTCTTAATTTCACACACTCGAATGGCAATCACACTTGCTAAAATCGGATTTATGTGCACGCATGAAAAAAAACTGTATACATATGAGCTCCCCACAGATTAGTGGAATTTTTATTGAAATTTCCTGTTCACACCTCACATAATTTTATAATTAGCGGTATTTTATGGTAGCAAAAAAAAAATTCGTTTAAAAGTGATTTACTCGTTTATTACAAATTTTAATATAAACATCAGTGATCGCGCAGGAAAATAAACAAGCAAAAATAATAAATATTAGCGAAAAGTATCAAATTAAAAAAAAGTGAAAGTGTAGAGTTTGTAGACTTTTTACTTTTCCTTTTAAAACACTGTAAATAGTCTACAAAGCAGTGATTGTGCAAATCACGTGAATATTAAAAGATATTTTTGTAGTGTAGAGTTTGTAGACTTTTTAAATTCGGTGCTTATTATTAATTTAAACAGTTTATGAATTATATAAAGCACTGAATTTGCAAAATTCGTGTATAATAAACAATATTGAGATAGTGTAGAGTTTGTAGACTTTTTAAAATCAGTGGTTAATTGAAACATTTTTAATATTATATAAAGCACTGAATTTGCAAAATTCGTGTATAATAAACAATATTGAGATAGTGTAGAGTTTGTAGACTTTTTAAAATCAGTGGTTTTGTTAATTAAAGCATTCTTAATAATATATAGAGCACTGAATCTTAAAAATCCACGTATAGTAAACAATATTAAGATAGCGTAGAGTTTGTAGACTTTTGAAATTTTGTAGCTTAGTTGTTTAAAGCATAGTATATGTCATATAAAGTACTGATTAAGCAAATTATACATACATATGTAGAATAAACAACATTACGGTAGTGTAGAGTTTGTAGAGATTCAAAATTCTTTCAAAATTCATACAAATAAACATAATGTAACGAAATAATAAACAAACAAAATAAGTGCAACAGAAAGAAGCCTTAATTTCAAATGTTGAATGTGTGTAGAGTTACAAAATATTGAGAAATTAGTAAGTATTTAAAACTACATTTGAAGATAATTTACTTTAAACTCTAAAACTAAAAGAAAAAATTATTAAACAGCACATTCTAGCAAAACCAATTGGCACGAACTAAATCCTTTATCGGTCATTCGTAATCACACGGGTATCAAGCATACTTTCAGGCAACCCAAATGTCAAACAGAATGGAATTATTTTAATTTGATTTAGGGTTCAAGTTGACATTAACATTAAATACCGCATGCACAAGGGTCAATTGTGGTCAGTGCTCTTATCTTCAATAGTTTTGTGAGTAAATAATTTGCAAACATTCGTGTTTGCATAACTGTAGGCGCATAAATAACTACAAAATTTATAAGCGACAAAAAAGGTAGTGCCTCGTAGCTGAATTGATTGTTTTCTTGCATATATTTTTTAACAGCACTCATGTACGTTGAAGTCTGCGCGCTGTCACAATTTGCATATTTATTAAGTGCCTAAAATATGGCTACAACACGCCCACATGCACGAGTGAGCAAATGCAGAACTCAAGAAAGGAGGGAGGAGTCAGCTTGTGCGCTCAAGTAGTGTTGACTGCCGACTACTAAACTTTGCGACAGAAGGATTATAGAAAAGATGAAGAAAAAAGAAAAAAACATGCATACATTTAGGCGCAAAAATAAATACAAGAAATTTTTGAGCAATAAAGAGGGCACTGGTGGCACTCACTGTAAATGTCTTCCTATAATGGCGACATTATTGGATATCCGTTTTAATTTCCGTTACATAATTTTAAGCGTGGCATATACTGTCAACAAACTGTGACTTTTAGTAATTTTTAACGAGTGAATAATTGCGCGCAGCTTTTTCTCTGTATTTCTTTGGAAAATACAGCCTATCTTTCATGTACCATAGTCTACTTTTCAGCGCCTACGCACGAATTCGAAGCGTGATTAATGACTTTGGACACAGGACGCGAATTAATTTATTTTTATGTAAAATTGAACGCGGATGTTGAAATTGTTTACTATAGCAATCGTTCGTCTTGTTTCTACAACATTGCATACTTTTTGGTGCAAATTTGTTTAGTAAATAATGGATGATGTAAAGTGAAAAAGAAGTATGACTATGCTAATCGGAGACGACGCTGCTGACTTGAAACGCAATAAATGCGCTTGAGTGCAAAAGAAAAGCAGATAAAATAATGGTCGCCTAAAGGTATGCTTTAATGATATAAGTGTGAGTGCTTTTAACGTGTACTCTGTGACATTGTGCGCTGTTAGACGAAATAATTGAAGCACGAAGTGAAAATTGAAATTGTTTGCGACCTCAAACAACGAAACGAGGTACTCATACTGGCAGATAAAATGTAAGTTGTAGTGTAGAAATGTCGGAAACGACACGACGAGCGGAATATGTGAAGCGCTGAAAAGAAATTGAAGCAATTACTTAAGGGCAAACTGTTCTTGTTATTGGGGTTCTGGCTGAAAATGAGTTTTTAAAATTGAATGAAAGGAGCGCAAAGTAGATTTGATAATAAGCACACGGACGAACTCGTTACAGATGAAGCTTTGGAGACTTTTTGAGTAAGCTTAATGCTCCTTCAGGTTTAAATGTAGAGTAAATGTTGAGAATAAGGATTAACTGAGATTTTGTCGAAAGTGAGGCTCGAAGTAAAGAGTAAAAAAACTAAGGCATTTTAAGGGATTTCTTGATAAAAAAATTGAAAAATTCTGAATCTACAGGCGGAGTGGACACTGCATACAATTCTAAGAGCTTCCACCAAAATACGAGTAAGCTCATGTCAATCTAAATCTAAAAAAAATAAAGAAATTTTTGAAAATCACGGCACTAAGGACATTTTTATAAAATTAAAAAAATATTATAGTCCCGAAATCCAAAAATTGAGTCCCGAAAATTTCGGGACCGAAGTTTTCGATTGAGAAATTAATATTAAACGCCCTTGCAAAAAAAAAAATAATGAGAAAAACTTGCCAAAATGTTTGAAAATCACAGTCACCTCCGGAATCCCGAGTTTTTTTTGACATAAAAATAAAATAATTTAAATTTAAACACTATTTCTATTAATTACATTCTTATAGATATTAAACAATTATCTTATGTCGAGTTTTCTGATTTGAAATTAATATTAAATTCATTTGCAGATAAAAAAATTCAAAAAAACTTAAAGAAATGTGTAAAAAACACAAAGAAAAAAAGGCAAATAAGAAGCATTAAATTAAAATACAATTTCTACAAATTTAAAAAATATAAAAATTAAAAAAAATATTGTCCCGAAATAAAAAAATTAGTCCCGAAAATTTTCGGGACTGAACATTTAGTATGTGCAAATCTATATTAAACTAATTTGAAAACAAAAAACCGAACAACTTCAAAAAGAAAGACTGAAATTCACAGATTCACATTCGGGATCCCGAATTCGTTTGACATAAAAAAGAAAAAACATTAAATTGAAACACAATTTCTAATGATTTGTACAAATATTAAAAAGTAGTCTGGTCCCGAAAAAATTTTCGGGACTGCAGCTGTAAGATGTGCAAAATATTAGTAAACTCATATTCACAATTTAAATAAGGCACAGGTGCAATAAAGTCTCGGTAAAAGTTACTAGTTCATTGAACTGGAAATCTTAGCATGACATTGGCCATAACACAACAGAAATTATCTAAACTTTATATTTATTTTATAAAAACTTTCTGCAAAGCACGCAACACGTGCTGATTTTCACGCAACATTTTGTTTGGCAGATTTTCTCTGCCAACTTCCTAATTAAGTCGTAATCGTCGGCGGCTGCTTCGTGGAGCTAAAGGCTCACTGTGTGTATGTGTGTGTGTGTGGCTTTGTGTGTGTGTACAATGAAACTTGCCTCCTCACAGGCTTTCTTAATGCTGTTGCCCAACTTTGAGCACTTGTGTGTGAGAGTCCAAGAATAAGTAAAAAAAAAACAACAACAACTATAGAGTAATAGTGGAAGGAACAAAGTAATACAAAATGAATTGATGAATGCGGTTGCTGAGTAAAATACATACTTTTGTATATATATATGTATAGAAATATGTGTGTATGTACACATACTTATATAGAAGAAATTATTTAAGAAAAATATAAATACTAGTAACCGTGCTGATTCCCTCTTTGTCATTAAATCCACGCTGTTGCCTCCCTTGTGGCTTTACTCCGCAAGGCTTGACTGGTCGCCGCCTTGTGTGCTATTAGAACTTTTGTGTTGCAAACTTTGTCTGGCTGCTTGAAAATGGACAAAAGTTCATTGTTGGACTTGAGTTGAGCTAAGACACTTGTTGCTTTCGTACCGCTGAGGTTGAGATAACTGAATGAATGACATAAAAACGTGGAATATTGAGAATTTGTAAGTTTGCCAGTTCAGTTCAGTTTCTACAATGAAAATGTGTTGTGGGTGAATCTCAACAAATGGCTTTACTATCTAGGAATTTGCATGGAATCTTGACTAGTTTGAGAAGTTCTATAAACATGTTTTTTGCTGGCTTTCATCTACTCAGATATTAGATATCAGCGACTCCAGTTGCAGAAAGCTGGATTCCACTAAGCACGAAAATTTGATTTGACTCCAGTGTAACTGTCTTTAGGTCAGTGAATTTTTATATGGAAGGGTTAAGATCATCGTATACAAGTGAGTTCAAGCTTATCCTCATACCAACTGACAAACACACCAAAGAGCTATCCCTCACCACAAATTGTTTTGAAAATTATATTTTCCTGGAAGTCTAGGATTCCAATAATACAAATATTTTGGCTCTTCAACACTTGACATCATTAAATCATAAAATATGTTACCATCTCTAGTGTACATACAGATAATTGCATTATAATCGAATCCATCTATTTGACTAAAGATTTTATCATTGAAAATTAATTGCGCGCGTTTAACAAACTTCCATAATTTTTCACGACGCGCCATTAATCACCGAAAAAACAAGTAAACAGCCGCAAGCTATGCAAATAAATCATACATACATATAAACATACATTTAATATGTGTCAACGTTGCGGCGCCTAAAAGTATGCTTAACAATTTATCACTACTAATGCGCAGTTTTCAATTTTCGTAAGCAAATATTTATACAAACGTGTTGAATGCGCATTTTGTGCCTCGAACATTTTGTGCCATAAGCGTGAAAAATATTTCGCATGAGCAAAATGGCTAAGGAATATGATAAAAGCGATTAAAAAATAACTATATAAATGCACTGAAAGTTAATAATTAATGAATATGAAGTGGAAACAGATGGGACTGCGCGATGTGCGGATAATTTTTATATAAAAGCGTACTTTTTATTGTAATATGCAGTTATTTTGCGCGTGAGTGTTAAAAAAACTAAAAATTGTTTATTTCTAGTTTTAAATAGTGACTTGTGTGTACATTTTTTACGAATTCGGCTGCTTATAAATAATTAATTGAAATAACACAGGTTGGTGCGGGACTTTGGTAAGAAGCTGTTGGGTGTGCGACTTGGATAACATTATCCTCATTGAATATAATTTTTTGGGATTTTTAAATTAAAAAATTTAAATTATAGTAAATTTCTAAACGCTTTTAATATTCATATGAATCAAATCGAAAAATGTTCAAAAAGTTTTGTGTTTAATAACAAAAAAATAAATTTAAAAAATATCTAGAAAATTTTATAACAAAAAAAAAAATTGAAAAATATCTAGAAAATTTTATAACAAAAAAAAAAAATGAAAAACATCTAGAAAATTATATATACTGAAACCACTTGATATAAAAGTAAAAGATATTAATAATAAATAAAATACTATACTAACTTAGTATAATACTTTTAGAATATTTTTTTTCAATTAAAATAAATTTCATAGTTTTAAAAACACACTGTATCCAATTTTAATTAAAATTACCTACGACACTTGCTGAGCTTTTGATTTCGCTGACAATCGTGGGCCGCTGACAGTTACTATGTGTCAATCTGTCCACATAGGGCAATGTCCATCAGCCTTGTTGACGTCTCATTTTACAATTTAATGAAAATTCTCATGTCATTGCTGAAGTGCTTCCGGTTGGCAGTAAGGCGCTTACAAATGTACTTTCAGCAGCCAGACTTTTAAAGCTAATTTATACTGGAGCACAGTGCTTATATGTATGTATATAGGCACTTATATGTGTAAGTCCAATATATAATGACAGATTAAGCGTCGGGATGGCACAACAAGTGTCGAAATGTAATTTTTGTCCAGGAGGCAATACAAAGGAGTGAGAAAATGGCAACAAATAGCAATATACGGAGAATGAGAGAGGATTAAAGTAAAATATATATATATACAAATTAATTTCTCTTTGGTTTTGAGAATTACGAAATTTGATTATTATTCTCACATAGTGGTCTTTTAAATATTTTCTTTGCTTTTTAACAAATCATCACATTTAAAAATTATTGTTGCCTACAATTAGGATCAAAGGAGCTTATCGAAGTCGCACACCATTCACTAAATATTTTTTACTACAATTACTGAGAAAAATTTAATTTTCTGCACCAAACGATTTTTTAATATTTTTAAGTAAAGATTTGTATACTTTTTTCAACTTTTAAAGATTATCTGCTTTCTGTGCTTGCTTTTTATAATTTAATCACTTCTTGATTATAAATTTTTTGTACAAAAAGGTGTACGCCCACGCGCTGTAATCGTAAAAAATTCAAATGCCAAAGGAAAAACCAATAAAACAGTCATTTCAATCATTAAACGAGGCTGAAATTTTTTTTCAGTTCAATACAGTGGAAACGAAAACTCAAAAAAATATAGCATAAAAATGTATAGAGAAGTAAACAGTAGGAATAAATAAAAACAAACAAACTGACCGCCCACTTAAACCCTCCATATGTGTAGAATATATTTGCGCTTTTATTTCCACGGCAGACTCTTAGACACTGACAGCTCCGCAGCCATTCGGATTCGCCCCTTTTTGCTTGCAAGGCGATGAACTAATAAATTTTACGAAACATTTCAATTGATTTGTTTGGCATTTGACAGCCCATTGACGGCGCTGTTGTTGTTTACGGTACTTTTGTTGCTGTTGTTTTGGGTTCTTAACTCATTTGTGGGAAATTTTCATTGGAGGCTGCATAAATAATGAGTTGGGGTAATAACACTGTGTAACATAAGTTTGTTTGCAAAAAAAAATTGTTTACTTTTTATTATGTACGAAATTTCGTAAATAGGAAATAAAAACATACATAAAAAATATAAACAAAAAGTGTTAAAAAAATAAAAATTATTAAAAAAAAATTATAATAAAAAAAATTAAAAAAATTAGATACTGAACGCTGACGTGCAGTGTTATAATTGAAAAAAGTTTACAAAATTTAATACAAAGCAAGCAGAACACATGCTTATAAATTTTAAAGCACTTCTACCTTCACTTTATTTTTATTAAATTTTCGCATAATTTCTTGCGTGCGCAGACAACAACAATTCCATTCAATCAGTCAATAAACGAATTTCTATTGTTTTTATTTGCTTTGTGTTTACCCACGATACATTTTATTTTATTTTTATTTGGCTGCTTCAACAAGTTTATTGATACATCGCTATCTGCGCTTGAGATTCCCGCAGTGAAATGCAGTTACTTGGCATACACAATTATACAACTACGAGTACATAAATGTGTGTGTGTGTATTTTCCATTGTGTTGCGCTACTTGCTGCCGACTTTCCATGAAGATTTATTTGCGAGCTGCTCTCGACTGCTTAAGAATGGCCAATATCTGCTTATATAAATATTTTAATTCGACAGCTTGTACTTTCGTACTGCATAAATATGTGTGAGTATGTGTGTGTTTGTGTGTACCGATGGATAAGTTGAAAATTGAAATTCGACAAACTATGCACTCAGGTAAACGAATTTGGTATTTGATATGTGATTTGTGGCAGCTTTGAAGATTTGCGGCGAAGATTTATGGGCACGTAAAGGAAAAGCAATAAAGAGTAATGTGAAGAGAAATACGTACTTTTATTTAAATATATCAACGCATATGGGTTTCAATCACTAAGTAGACTCGCGAAAGGAGCAGTATATCAAAAATTTTATATATTTAATTTATGAAATATTTTAAGCAACTTTTGAGGCAATGAAGTTATTGAGAGATTGACTTATTGAAATTTGAGAAATAATTAATAATAATTTTTAATATTAAAAATATTTAATTATTTAAATTCAAAGTCAATTTCATTATTGAAAAAAGTAAAAATATTTTTTTTCAAAATTTAGATATTTTTAACAAGATAAAAAAATATTATTGGATATTTGAAAAAAATTTATTGGATTTTTTGGCAATTTTTTGGCCTTACATTTTTCAAAAATTTCGCATTTTATTTTTTGACAAAGATTTATAATAATTTTATATTTAAAACATAAAATTTGACTAGTTTTAGTAATTTCATATTCGGACTTAAAAACTAGAAATTTTTAAGACAAAAAAATTATTTTTATTTTATTTTTGCTAAAAAAAATTTCAACTTTTAAATTTCAAATTAATTTTTCAAAAAAAAAAATTCACGAAGTTATATGGTAAACTTATATTGACATATGGTTTATTTACTATTTTATTCTTAATATTTTTAGCTATGCAAAAAAAATTTAAGAATTTTAATTACTGTCATAAAAAAAAATATTTGAACCGCACCTGTGACTAGATTTCAATTTTAGTTAAATTTTTACTGATTCTAATTTTGCACACAATTTTGCTCTTTAAGTTGTAACTTTAAGCTTGCTGGGTGTATGCCACATATTTTTAAAATGTTGCAGCACAACCACTTTGTAATTGCTTCGCATTTTCTCACACATTTTACAGCCTTTATTGTTTGGCTATTCACACTTAATAATACGCCAGCTTTTTTGTGTTTGCTTATTTAATTGATTGCATGCGTGGCAAGCATACTTAGAAGCACTAGAAAAAGGTGTGTGAAGTAAACACAGACAAATATGCACATATAAATATATGTATATATGTACATATAAACATCAGCTGCGAGTAGGCAAGTGCCAGCCATCAGCACACACTTCCGTATACTTTCCAGCAAATAAACAAACACAAACATTAAGACACATACACATATGCACATAAAAGCTACTCATTCACACCCTGCAGCAACTACCTGCAACATTTTCCCTTTATTTTCGTTTCTTCAACTTGAAAATTGCCAAATTATTCTTTCACCGCCTGCTGAGCATCTCTTGGGCCACTCAAAGCCGCATAATTGAAATATTTTTGCCACTTGATTGGCACTTAAGTGATTTCCATCAATTATGCAACGAAAGAAATTTTTTAATTGAATTATCAAAGAAGTCAGAAAGTTGCAGGTTGAAGACAGTTCTTGACATAATTCAATTATAGCATACTATATGTGTATGTATGTAGCTATGCGAGTGTATAGTATTCACATATCTTTTGTCTTGGCAGAGCGTGGTGCGGTAGGCTGAATCACTGAGTGAGAGTCAGCAGTGAAAGTGGTCTGATTAGGCTGCTGTGATCATTTTATGGAACAATTAGTAAATACAATTCGAAATGCTTCGAAGAGTGTGCGGCTGGAAGTTATTTTTTTGGCTGATATTATGAATTTAATTGTAAATCCAATTTATTTGAGAAAATATGTTAGATTTAAAAAAAAAAATTAAATTGTAATATAGAAAAGCTAAACTATAAAAAATCCGGATATCTTTTTACTTTGAAAAATTAAAAAAAAATTATTAAAATTAAAAAAATTAAATTAAAAAAATTAAATGAAAAAAATGTTATAAAAATTAGAAAAAAAAAATTAAATACAAAATTTAATTTAAAATGCTGCTGGAGAATTTATTAGAGAAAATAAATTGTAATTAAAAAAAAATACAAAAAATGTAATATAAAAAAGGCAAACTAAAAAAAGTATTGATATGTTTTTACTCAGAAATATTAAAAAAAAATTATTAAAATTAAAAAAAATTAGAAAAATTAAATAAAAAATTACTATTAAAATGCAATCATTTACAAAAAATAGCGGCTGTGTGTTTCAAAAATGTGATAATATCATCACGTAGCGGAATATTTTTTTTGGGGGGTTTCGATAACCTTAAGCGTTGAATACGCCTCTTCTCCTGTCTATAGAAGTGGAAGCCCTGAGGTCTATTCTGAAGGATACTCTTGTACTAATTAACAGCAACAGTTTGCTGTTCCTCTGCAGCCATCAAGCTGTGCAACAGATTACAGTACACAACAATGCAAATTAATAACAAAAGGCAATAATAACAACAACAATGAAGGCAAATGGCAACAATACAATCGAACTGTATACTTGTATAGAATTTCAAAATTTCAATTTGTAATGGAAAATCGAACACTATTGAATACGTTCAATAGAACAATAGAGTTTGTTAGTGCCAGTGGGGCGTATACGTAACCAATTAAAAATTACATATTGTGGTAAATGAATGAGTAGTAAGACAAAGTGTCGCGTGGTAAGTAGATTAATGAAATTGATTAAAGCCTTGGTTGAAACTGTTTATTCTATAAAAAAAAAAAATTAAATTGAGAAATTTTTTTAATATTTAAAAGATAAATTAATAATTTTTTTTTTAATTTAAAAAAAATTTTAAATTTAGAATTTTTTTTTTAATTTTTAAAAGCAAGTAATGACATTTATCTCTAATTTTACCAAAATTTTTACAAATTTTAAGTTTACAAAATATTTTTTTTTTACATTTAATTTTTATTTATTTATTAATTTTTAGTATCGATTTTCAAATCTTTGTGATTTATTTAAAGCCAGTGAAGCATTTGAACCAGTTGGCTTAACCAAAAAAAAATAGTATTTGCTTGTATTATAGAGGAATAAAAAATCCGCAGAGCAATGCCGCCAAACTCCAACACGCATCGAACAAACAAACCACTGATTGTAAAGCTAGATGACTTGTGGTCGATATTTTGAATAGCAAATTGAACAAACGAACACAAAGCAATCAGTGCCCGCATACACAGTTGAGACACTACAATCCGCTTTTACATGCATGTATGTACATGTATGCATGGTCAAAAGGGAGGATGAGAGAGGTACCAAATATGCGAGAAAGGATAGGCAAGACAAATTATTGAATAAAAAAGCCTTTCTACGAAATAAAAAAGTGCGCATGAAAAGACCTGCGACAGTAGAAAAGGCAAAATGGCACGCGCGCTCAACTTTAGTACGAAGTTCATAGCATATCACAAAGGCGCATACCAGTGTTCATCAGTAAACTAACATGTAAGGGCTTGTTCCCGAATTTTTTTGATATAAGCTAGTTTTTCGTGCGCACATATTTGCGTATAAGATGCTTAAAAGTAAAAACGAAAAATTATAAAAATTTAATTTTAATGAAAAAGTCACTTAAATTATAAACATTCAATAAGCAGAATATATCAAAACGATGTTCACTGCATTTAAACGTTTATTGGGAGGCAGGCACAGCCTGTTGCTTTTATTGAAATTAAATTCTGCCATTTTCTTGGTTTTTTTTTGCTTCCTTTTAATTTTTTGCCACATTTTGTTTATTTCACTTTTCGCTTTCACTCCTTAAGGCACCTAATTGCGTGGGTGTGCGTTAAAAATTTAATGAATTGAATAATTGAACAAGTACTTTATGTGTTTAAAAGACTTCCCTTTGCTATGCGCTTTGCTGGACTATGAAAAATATTTTAGTTTTTTGGACTCTGCTTTTGGGCTCGCTTTTAATTTGCTTTAATGGCGGCTGAGCAAAGCTGCTAATGAATATCAGCATGTATTTTTAATGGCTGAAAAAGTCAATGTTTGGAAATTGTGTGGAGAATTTTAAAGAGAGATATTTGCAAGGAGTAGACACTGATAAGTTTTTTTGGCATTTTAACAGATTAGTTAAGTGGTAAAAAAGTAGGCAGCATGAAAGAATGTATATTTATAAAAGGCTATAGATATATGGTTTTGAATCGTAATAAATAAATTTGGTTTTTAAATAAATTTTTAGTAATATTTTTTTCAATAAAATCTTTAAACGAAATTTTAGTACTAAATTTTTAGTACATTTTTAGTACCAGCTTTTTTATACAATTTTGAATAAAAATTTTAGAACAAAAATTATTAGTACATTTTTAGTACTACATTTTTTCTATACAATTTTAAAACAAAATTTTAGAACAATTTTATGCTGGTAAAAGAATAATATTTTCATTTGACGCATTATTTTTAGTACTAAATATTAGGTTTTTACTTTTTTGTACTAAATTTGTCGTATTTAATACGCAAATTATTTAGGGTAAAAATTTTAAACGAAATTTTAGAACTAAATTTTTTAGTACATTTTTAGTACTAACTTTTTTCAGTAAAAATTTAAAACAAGAATTAAATCAATTTTTCGTGTGTGTTGGTTAAAGAATAATCTTTTCTAAATTTAGATTTTAATTTTTTTATACTAAAACAATTTTAAAATATTAAAAATTGAATTAAGTAACAAGAAATTATTTTTTAAAAGCGAAAGTAATAACATTTTTTTTTTAATTTTAGTAAAATTTTTTTGTACTAAAAAAATTTCAAATATTAAAAATTTAATTTAGTAACAAAAAGTATAAAAAGCACTAAGCATTTACTTTTTTAATACTGGAAAAAAATTTGTGCTAAATTTTTATTCTAAACATTTTAGAAAATATGTAATCTACTAAAACCCAGGTTTCATGTATTATATTGATTTTAGATTTTATATTTGTACTAAAATGTGTACTAAAATTTTTTCAAAACCTTGTATTAAAAATTTGTTGTAAAATTTTGTACTAAAAATTGTTTTGAACTAAAATTGTGTTCTAAACTTTTGTTCTAAAATTTAACCATATTGCTTTTTTGATTTTGCTCTAAAAATTTACTAAATTTTTTTATAAAATTTTGTCCTAAATAATTTTTTTAATTCTGTACTAAATTTTCCTTCTAAAAATTGTGGAAAATTTTTTTATAATATTTTACATTTTTTTTGAGGTTTTTTCTAAACTATAACAAAATTTTTTCAAAATTTTAATCTAAGTTTTTACTAACTTCTTCTAAATTTTTTACAGAAATTTAAAAATTAGTGTTTTTGTAAAGCGGAATTTTTTCCACAGACTTTTCATATTTTCGCTTGTTGCAAGATTACAAAAAATGTGCATATGTATATATTTTCGCACGCGTAATTAGAGCAAAATTCGGCAGTGTTGCCAAAAATTACTGTTAAAATTTTAGAGAAATGCCTGTCAGCGACGCAGCACGCCGCACAAATTGAGTACGCCACCACTTACAGTTAATTCGCATTTAATTTGATTTTCGATGCAACGCCACCAGTGCAATTTGCAGCAATCAGCGCCTATATGTATATATATAACTTCGTATATATGTATGTATGTGTATTTGCACATATGTGTGTGGCTGCGTGCATACCAAATATGTGCGTGGCCTCAGCCGAAAAACTGCATTTGGACGGAACGAACGTAATCGCATTTCGTTACACAAACTCTGAACGCTCTATTTCCGTTCACGCGCGCTGCACAAATGTTGCGCACAGCAACAATAGCAATGTTACCAATTTTGTTTTGTGAAGATATGCGTCGCGCCTACGCCGCTTTCGATTGCAATTTTATAACAATTTACTGTTGCCGCAGCAAAGAATTGCATTTTTTGGTCACTCATACGCCACGGCGCACCACGCAAAGCTGATGTTTATTTAAGGCATATGCATGTGTAAGTGTGTGCGTTTCTTTTGTGTGAGTTGTGTATGGTTATTTGCATGCTTTTCAAGCGAATCGAAGCGGATCAGTGCAAGCAATTGCTGATTTAAGCCAGATCTCGAAACACGTACGCTCAGCGCTAACACACACACACGCACTAATATGCGCACATTCACAGCAAATAACTACAAATAACTCAAATATTCATATGCTACCGCCATTTGCATGTTAATTGCTGATATTTGTTTGCTGAAATCCCCACACAGCATTTGTTGCCCGTGTCAGTTAAAATGTGTGGGTGTATGTGTGTGTGTGTGTGACTTCGTTTATTAAAATGCATACTAATTTCGTATTTTTAATAACTTGGCTATGTTTTTGTGCTTTAATCAAATGCGAACTTAATTACAGAGTTGTTTTTATGAAATATGTGTCCATTAATATAAATATTGTTTGTCTCGTGGCGTTTTTTAATAGTAAGTGAAAATCAGACAGTAAATTTGCTACGTTATTTTTTGAGGTTATACTGATGTAAGATTTTCGTTAAGCTACATAGTGGATATTGTACTGGAGATGAGTACTAAAATAGCAGTTTACAATTATAAATGATTCAAAAAATAGTAATTTCCTTGTACTAAAAATATTTTCCAAAAGTCTAAACTAAAATTTTGTGATAAAAGCTAGTTTGTACTAGAAGCTGACAAGAGATTAGTCTTAAAAGAGAAATTTCGATAGAATTGGTGTGAAAAAAACGATTCTAACGATTTGTTGGAATATTTTTTACCAATTGGAATATTTGTATGAAATTTTGATTTTAAAAATTTTAGAAAAAAATGTGTTTAATAGAAACCGGATTTCATGTATTATATTGATATTAGATTTCAGATTTGTACTAAAATGTGTACTAATTTTTTTTAAATTTGTTGTAACAATTTGTACTAATATTGTATTAAAATTATGTTCGAAATTTTGTACTAAATTTTTTGTTATAAATTTTGTACTAAAAATTTGTTCTTATTTTGTACTAAAACTATGTTCGAAATTTTGTACTAAAGTTTTGTTCTAAATTTTGTTGCAAAACTTTGTATTAAAAATTGTTTTGTACTAAAATTTTTCCTAAACTTTGTACTAAAATTATGTTCGAAATTTTTCTAAATTTTGTACTAAAACTATGTTCGAAATATTGTACTAAAATTTTGTTCTAAATTTTGTTGCAAAACTTTGTATTAAAAATTGTTTTGTACTAAAATTTTTCCTAAACTTTGTACTAAAATTATGTTCGAAATTTTGTACTAATTTTTTTTATAAGTTTTGCACTAAAATTTTGTTCTAATTTCGTACTAAAATTATGTTCGAAATTTTGTACTAAAATTGTGTTCTAAATTTTGTTGTAAAATTTTCTATTAAAAATTGGTTTGTTCTAAAATTTTTTCTAAGCTTTGTACTAAAATTATGTTTAAAAATTTTAAATTTTTTTTAGTTTTGTTTTAAAATTTAAAATTTTTTTTTATAATTATTGTTCTAAAATTTTGTTCTACATTTTTTCTAAATTCAGTACTAAATTTTCTTTCTAAAAATTTTAGAACAAAATGGTTGTATTAAAAACCAACTCTCATGTGTTATTTAGTACATTAAAAAGGTTTGTACTAAAATTCGTACTCAAAATTTTTTCGATATTTTGTATTGAACTTTTGCTCTCAATTTTGTACTAAAATTCTTACCCTTTATTGCCTACAAATTTTTGTTTTTTAAATTAGTTTTATTTTTTCTGATTTTAGTACTTTCTTTTAAATTTTCCAAATTTTGTTTAAATTGTGATTCTAAAAATTTTAGAAAAAAATTTTTGTACCAAAAACCAGTCTCAACTATTATACTGATTTTAGTACATTATTATAGTACATTATTATAATTGACACTAAAACTTCAAAAGTGTACTAAATTGTACAAAAATCTGCTCGCGGCCTAAGAAGCCACAACAAGAATAAAAAAATTTATAATATTTTGTATAAACACCATAGGCATATGCACTCAGCATACATAAACACACATATTTTTGTTGTAAGTGACAAACGCTGTCCCTAAAAAGTCCATAAAATAAGCCAAGTTTATTATTTTGAACTGTAAATTGCATGAAAGCAAAATCTGTGTTTTATTATTATTAGAAATTGCGCTATTCGCCACACCCACACACACATATGTATATGTGTATATATGTAATCATTTGCACACCCACACGCTTTTAAGTCCGCTTAAATGACAGTTGGAAAATATAAAATTTAATATTAGCGTGTTAGTGCGCTCGTCGACAGCTCATAAATGTCCTTTCCGCGCTAAAACACAAACGCACATGCTTCAGAGTGAAGTGAGGTTGGCCATTTTTCAATGCCCACAGTAGCTGCCATGGCCAGCGCCGCTACTACGACAAAGCAGCGCATAATGTAGCATACTTTTGTGCGTGCGTCAACGCTTGAACACGCGAGCGTTTGTGTGTATCTGTGCGCGGAGGACAACAATGAAGAAGTTGTAAACAAAATGGTATTCTTGCTGACAACAACTACAGCAAAAATAATAATAACAATAAGATTAACAACAACAATGACAACAACATTTATTAGCATTCTTCACTCTGCAGTTTTCACATACTCGTACATTTGCTGCCAGTTCCGCCATTATTTCGCCACATACACATGGCTGTATGCGCATAAACACACACACACGCCAAAATCATACAAATGTGTTTACGTGTTGTTGTTGCTGCTTGTAGCGGCACTACGTCGTACTTTGGAAAACTCCCTTTCGTTGCCGTATTCAATACTGAGTATGCCTGTGTGTGGGATAAGCTATTATGAATGTGCGTGTGTGTGTGGGTCGCGCCGACTACTGCGCATCGGTATATGTATTAGCATTAAGTTTTATTAAATAAACGCCGCAGGGTTGCTATTTCGCATTCCTTGAAGTATTTTTATACAAACACTTCAATGTATTTGTGAGTTTTTCACTTGTGTGCTCTTCACATTAAGAAACTTTTTCATGCTGCAATCTCATTGCAATATATTTTTGTAACACTTTCGGCGTGAAAATGCCCTGCGGCATAGAAAATTATTGTATTCCAAGCGTGTAATTTAAATAAATATTTGAATCGAAATAAACGTCTCGGCTGACTCGCGACAAATTGGATTAGTGTGCGGAAGCTTTTTTTATATGTGGATCTCTCTAGCCTTAAACTATGCTAGACAGTATCGAAGTGGTGAATATTTTCGCTTCGAAATGCACCGAAAGCACGACAATAATTGATTTTCATTAGTCGGTTTATATGAGGCTACGCTTATCTTGGACCATAGACCATAGACCATAACCTATGATAAATTTCGTGAAAATATCTTTTCAAAGTGGTCCGATATCGATGGTTCAAACAAATGGAAATTTTTTGTTTGAGTGTTAAAAGCTTTGCTAAAAACTTAATATACTCTGTTTAGGGTATAAACATATAATTTTGTGAACTAAATTTCAAATTTCGTTGGTTTGAACTGAGGCAGGCAAATGGATGCCTGTGATGCTTTAAATAATAAATTCTGGATTTTAGGAGACTATTCTATAAATATTTATAAATATTTAAGACAATCTATAAATATTTAAGACAATATTGCTGTAGATATAATGAAAACTTGCTGAATAGCGCAGTGTGAATCGATATTGAAAGCTCTGAAAAAACTCCTTCAGTAATTAATGCTTTTAGCAGACAAAACGGCGGTGTTCAAAGATCACGGCGAATCAACAAAGATCACCGAAAAGTAGAGGACTTTTCCATTAGATTTAATGGCAACTTAAAAAAAATCACAAAAAATTACAATATAAATACCACAGCTATTTACATACATATGTATGTTCACTCTTGCAAAACAATTCAATTCAATACCGCCACAGTCACATCACATTTTCATTATCCATTAAACAATCTATCAAAGTCTCTTCGTCTGTCTTTTTCGGCACACAAATGGGTTGAATTGAATTGGATTGAAGACTTTGCCAGCATTATTATTGATTATAAAGAGTGGTTTAGGCTTCAGAGATAAGTTGGCACGATTATGTTTGTGCAGCTTGACTGCATGTGGCTGGGTGGAGGCTAGCCAGCAGCAAGCAAATTTGAGTGAGTTGCCACTGCGAAGTTGAGGAATTACGACTTTATAAAGAATATGTAATAAAATACATGAATTGAGGCAGAACCTTGGTCTTAGTGCCTTAAAGACACTCACATGCCATTTATAGAGATGAATAACCCTCACATTATTATTTTTCTGCGCATAATTTGGTTTGCCATTCTTTACGTGCTTCCCCAGCTGGGTTTAGTTTTCCTGGAACTTCCGCAACTTTTTTTTTATACATTACGTGAAGCGTGGAAAAGGCAAACAAATAAATAATTTACTTGCAATGAGATTTCTTTTAGCTCTGCTGCAGCCACTAACACAAGCGTAATAAGGCAGGTTGGTGTGGTTGAGCCGCTATTATTTGCAAACAAATATAAAGTTCTGGATAATAATGTATATATGTATGTATGCATACAAACACAGTTCTAGACATATATAACTAACTACATACTTTTATTTACGCATTTTTCTGCACATAACTACCCTGTAGGAAAAGTTAGCATTCGAATATGTAAATTATAAGTTATGAAAATTTTTTTTTGTGCAACTTTTTTTGGATAAACGTTACTTTTTCAATAAAAAAATATTTTAAAATTAAGAAAATATCTAAAAAAGATTATATAAAAAATATTAAATTAAAAAAATTAGAGAAATCATTAAAAAATTGTAAAAAACTGAAGTATATTAATAAATAAACTAAAAAAAAAATTTATAAGTAAAATATGAAAAAACATATTTTTTATTTTTGAAAAATTTTAAAAAGCTATAAAAATAAGAAAAGTCATTTTATCAATTCTAAAAAACTAAAATATATAATAAATAAAATTAAAAAAATTAAAAAATAATAATAAATAAAGTATAAAATAAAATATTTTTATTTTTATATAAAAAAAATGTATTTTTTCGTATTAAAAAATTTTGAAAAAAGAAAAAAAAAATAATTTATTCAAATATTTCTTATTTTTATACTGTGTAAAAACATAATCTATTTTTTAATTTTGAAAAATTTTAAAAAGCTATAAAAATAAGAAAAATTAAATAAATTCAAAAAAACTAAAATATATTAACAAATAAATTTAAAAAAAAATAAAAAAAAATAATAATAAATAAAGTATAAAATAAAATATTTTTATTTTTATATAAAAAAATTTTATTATTTCATTTTAAAAAATTTCCAAAACTTAAAAAAATAAAAAAAAGATAATTTATTCCATTCCAAAAAACAAAAATATATTAATTAATAATATTTAAAAAATTAAAAAAAAATAATAATAATAAATAAAGTACAAAATTAAATATTTTCTATTTTTATACTGTATAAAAAATACATATTTTTTTTTATTTTGTATTTTTTTTTTTTAATTCTAATTTTGCTTGAAGCTATTTTTAAAGCTAAAAAACTAAAAGTAAAAATAGAAAATAAATGTAATTTATGATTAATAATTTTTTATACAAAAAAAAACAAAATTAAAATATTTAAGAATATAATATTTCGTCTCTCTTTTATTCTTAACAAGGAATATTTGATAAAAAAAAATTAAAATTTATAAAAAAAAATTTAACAGGTAAAAAAAATAAATAATATTCTTTCTGATATTTTTATTCTTAACAAGATATATTTGATAAAAAAAATAAAAAAATTTTTAAAAAATTTTAATTATAAAAAAAAAATTAATAATATTCTTTATGATATTTTTATTCTAATTTTACTTCATGCTCCCCCGAATTGAACAAAACGTTTTTTTATAAAAAGCTTTTTTAACATATTTTTTGTAATAGTGCTAAAGTTAAATTTTGAAGCTGTCAAACGGAAAAAATCAAGAAATAAATAAAAAATCAAAAAAAAAATTATAAATATAATAAATTAATATAAAATAAAAAAAATAAAATAACATTAATAAAAGCAAAAAAAAGTACATATATATCAAAATGCTATAAGAAAAATTAAAAGAAAAGCCAATAAAATTAGAAAAAAAGTAAAAAAATAATAATAAAAGCCAAAAACTAAAAAAAAAAATATTAAAAAAATTACAAAGTAAAAAGAACTTTAAAATTTAAATAAAAACTTAAAGTACAATAAAAATTTTTAGTAAAACAATTATCTTGTGTAAAGCACTCACTTATTTTACATAACTTATTTTATCAAATTTGGTTAACTGGTATATTATTAAACGAATGACAGTTCTGTGGTTTGACAGCTGTTGATGAAACTCAAATTTTCCTACAGGGTCTGTTTATGCATGAATATATTACTATAAGTATGTTTACTTTGTGTATACGTTTGTAGACTTCTAAGTTTTCTTTTACTTAAAAGGAGTTCATACCCTTTGCTTAGGCTTATTTCCTTTTATCACTATTATTGAGTGAGTTTTGTTTGTCTTTTTGTGCCCCTATATTTGCTTTCGGCGCATAATTTAACCAAATTCTTGCTAAACTTCAGGCATGGAGAGTTGGCGGGCTTTAGTTTTTCTTTGTTGAGGTTTAATTCAAAGTGTTTGACTTCAAAGAAGTAAGAAAATTATTGTTTAATTACAGGGTGATCTATATAAATAAGAATAATAAACATAAATTTCAGCATATTTTGAAGTAACAGTACAATTATTTATTTGACAACATTACATAAAATTTCAAGTTAAAAAAATATATATAAGTAATATTTTAAAGTGCGTATGTTACAACATATACATATGTATGTACATGTAGCCGTCATAAAGAGTATTACTGGAAAATTTTTTAAATTTTAAAGCTAAATGCTCTCACTAGGATTACTGGCAGCTCATAACTTATCAACCAAACTTTTTATTGCGATATCATTCCGCAATTATTTATGTATTTTTATTATTTTCAAAGTACTTCCTGGGTGTGCTTGAATTTTCTAACTTCCTCTTTTTATTTCTTCCCCTTCTACTTAAATACAGCGAAATGTTTTTCGATTTTCCGCACATGTCTTTCATACGAAACGCTTTTATACATTACATATATATATAAAAGAAACACAACTCTGTTTGGATGCGCCCTTAAATGCCATAAACCTTCGCAGGCAGGAAACTAACAATAATAGAGACAACATGCTGAACAACAACAACAGCAATTAAGTCGAAAGTTTCTTTGTGCAATAATATGAGGCAGCTTGTACTTTTTGTCTGAGTACAAGACTGTCGTCTGCGTTTTTGTGGATATTGTTGTTGTAAAGGCAATTGAACAGCTGCTGGCGTGTGTGCAATATCCACAATTGCGGAAGCATAAGTCAGTCAATGTTTGTAAACAATGCGGGTGAGCTGACTCTGCTCTACTATTGGGGTCTAAATGTGTTTCTCTTGTTTTTTTTCAAATATCGATAAATTATCGCAGTAGCTTGAAGTGAACTAAGAATTTTTGTTTGCAATATTTCATGCTGTAAGAAAATTTTCAAATATGAACTTTTCTGATTAAATTTAAGAAAAAATTTAAATTTGTGTTTTCTTCAGTTAAAATTTTTGATAAAAGATTTTTAGCGCTAGCAAATTAATGCAACATTCTGAATAACTGCTTAATGAAAACAAATATGTTGTTTTTTAATTATGTAGATATGTATATTTGCAAAAAAAAAAACAACTGGTCTGATTGTAACTAGTTGGCAACTAGTAGTAAAAAATTGAAATTTTACGCCCATATCGAGAATAATCATATATAAATTTCGCGCTGAAACAAAAAATAAAAATTGGTTCGATTTTAACTAGTTTGTAACTAGTCGGCAAATATTTTAAATCTATGCAAGTAGCAAGAAAAGTCATATATTTGGACGAAATGATGTAAAGTGTAATAAGTTTTCGCCAACAAAATATACATATTTGCAAAGAAATCAACTGTCTGACTGTAACTAGTTTGCAACTAGTAGCTCAAATTTTGAAATTTTACTCCTACATTGAGAATAATTATACACGAAGCCACAATTTCACAATTAAAAAATAGAAATAAAGTTTAGTCCAAATGTAACTAGTTTGCAACTAGTCGGGAAATATTTTAAATCTTTGCAATTCGGATTATATAATTTAATATTTTGACGAAATTACGCTAAATAAAGTAAACTTTCGGCCAACTTTAAAAATTCTATATGTAAATTTACCCTCTCAACTATTTCGTAGAAGAACTTTGGGTTCGCAAAAATATCTGATAAAAAAAATATAATCAACATCTACCATTTACACGCGCATAGACAAAATTCTAAACAATGGCCAACTAATCGTACAAACGAATTCAGTGATGGACAACACTTGGATGCCAATGTGTTGCTTGAACGAATTCTATTTTTGTGTGCGCCGCATTTGTACAGCTATTTATGTCCAACATGTGCGCAGCACATTTATTACCAGGTCATAATGTCCAATGACTGTTGCAGCAAATCGACGTGACAAACCTACCTAATAGACTTTTAGTATGGGAAAATTAGTGTGGATAGTAAATAAAAGCGTCAATACTCGTAAATATCAGGCAGGCTTGTCTATGCGCGTGTGTGTGAATGCGATAGTAGCGACGCTTAAAATGCAGAAATCAGAAATGTGCTGTTTATATAGCTATCAAAATCATATAAAAGCCCCAGAAATTATTATGGCACGCAGAGTGAATTGCTGCCAAAATTTGCTACACGCATTAACTCCAGCAGTGAAATGCCCTTTGTGAGGGGAGAGATATGATAATTTAGTAGCCATTAGGCCACGACAACCTGCCTCCAACTACGAGGATGTTAAAGATATTCCAAATAGTTCAAGGATTAAGTAAATTTCGGAATATTTGAATGAATACAAATTTGGAGAAATACTTCGGAGTAATAGTGGAAAAAGAAAGCATAATTTTCGGAACAAAACTCTTTGTTTCTCACTCGAGTAGAGAGATATTCTTGTTAGTTTTCTTATATAAGATCTTTTTTACAGAAACCCAAAATATACTTAACAATTCTCGACTAAGAAACTTGATACATTGAAGATTTTTGATTGTTATTTAATTTTTTTCAACCATGTCTGTAATTCTCAGCTGATTTATGATTGAGTACACTTACGAGTCGAACTCAATTAAATATTTTAAATTTATTACAAACAAAAGTTTATAATCAATATATTATCAACATCATATAATCCACATTAAGCAAAGTCATGAAAAATGGGTTAGACTTTGTTTGAAACGAAGTGGAAATGGAACAAAAAATTAAAATAAAACATAAAGTTGTGTATCAAGCCAAATGTGTATGACAGTTATTGGGGAAAATCTGCGGTAATAGTTTGCGGAACGATGTGAAATTGAAACAATGTGGGAAATACTGATAGTTCTAAGTACAAATAATTTTATTTTGGTTTGCAATTTAATACAAAAACAATATCAATTATAAAATATAAAAATTATAAATTTCATTTAATGAAACGATTCGGAAAGGAAACAAATTATTGTATTATATTATAGTGATTTAATTTAATGAAAATGTTAATATATATCATAATTTATAGCACGTACCGCGTAAAAATGTTACTTATTTCTATTGGTTTTTGGAGATTTGATGTGAAATCGAAACGGAATGAAAGGAAAATGAAACACGTTTAACCAAAAACTATTTGTTGACTCGAATTATCAAAACCGGCGTATATAACTATAATAAAACCAGTTTTATTGAAGCGGAATGAAATGGAATTGAAACATTTATAACCAAAAATTATTTTTTGACTCGAATTATCAAAACCGACGTTTTTAACTATAATAAACCCATTTGTATTGAAGCGGAATGAAATGGAATTGGAACAACTATTTTGTCAAAGTTGAGATTGAAAAATTAAAAAAAAAAATATTTGTATTGAAGCTAAATGAAATGGAATTGGAACACTTAAGAATAATAATTTTGCAAAAGTTGACTGTGAAAAATTTTAAAATATTTTCAGCTCAATTTTAATGAAAGTGTCTTATTAGGAAATTCATTATAAATTGACAAACAATACATGTACATACACATACCTATACATGTACCTACATACATACATATGTCACTATGTATGACTGTAAGCACAAAACATCCAAATTTTGCGCTAATATTTCATCGGCTTATCAGGCAAGCTGCAGTTCACACACTTCACCTGTCAAATCTCTGACTGTGCTGGATGCTTCTAGTTTTTGCACAAAATAATGACATTAAATTATGATACAGGCGGCTTGTCGGGTAATTGCAAATTATAAGCGGAAAAAATTTAATAGTCTCTCAAGTATGTAAATTATGTATATACACACACATATACAATATATGTAAGTATTAACTTCTAGATATGAAGACGGCTGAAACTTGTGGCAGTAAGATTAAATATACATATGAATAAATGTATTTGGGCGTGGGTGTATGTAAGTATATACATATGTATATGTATATAGTATATGATTGTGTGCATTTTTGGTATCTAGCGTGGTAACTACATGCTTAACACGGTCGCTGGGGCTGTATTTACATCTTCAAACGGCTATACTACAGTACTGAGATAGTGCTCTATGGCAAACAATTGCTACGAAACTAATAAGTTTTTGCATAAACTTCGCTTTCTTTCGATACTGCCATTGCGCCTCAAATATAAGTTGGACTGGTTCAATTTTAACTAGTTTGTAACTAGTCGTGCACTTTTTTCGAGGTGCACATTTCTGTTGATTTCTTTACATTTCTGAGTAATATCGGCTTAATTAACATTTAATTAATAAATTTTTTTAAATATTACACGCTTAATAAAATTATATTTTATTTATTAATTTAATAAAATTAAAAGCTCAGTAGTGTGTAGAACTAAACGAAACTAGTTATAAATGAAACTTTTACCATAATTTACAAGCATGCTGTTACAGCGTTCATAGAAATATAAAAAATTCAACTGGTCGTAATTTAACTAGTTTGTAACTAGTTAGTTGAATTTATTTTTTTTAGCCGAAAAGCCACTTGGCGTATAAGTTTTGCCTAATAAGCAAATTCTTTCAATATTGAACTAAGCTTTGAGCTCTTTAAAAATTACTCAATTACCAGCTAACTAGTTGAGTTCAAAACGAATTTGTCGTTGGGATACACTTACAGGCATGCTTATGTGCATGTACTAATATTATTAGCTAAATAAGTATATATATGTACATGTACATGTCTGCTTATAGAACTTCATACGCCAAACTTTGCGTAAAAGTGTCATTTGCAGCGCTCACTTGAGCGGAAGATTGTTACAAGCGAAAAACTAGCACAGACACACACACCCATAATGTGCCATATATGTGCAGATATACTTGCTTTATATAGATGTAATATTTGGTCTATGCATGTGCCCCTGCAACGGATATTAGAATTGTGTAAATTTCTAACCACTTTCTGTTTTCTCTTCGCTCTCGAACGCCCTTTTATTTTCTGCTTTCTCGCGTTTTCTGCGCACCAGCTTTACAATCAGCTTGAGTGCGGCAATTTATTTCAAGTTGCAAACAACTATTAGCGGTGAAAATTGTTGTGGTTGTAATGGTTTGCTACACACATGCTTGGTTATTGTTATTGTTGTTGCTGCTGTTGCCACAGCGACACTCGCATTTGTGTTATCGTGCGCCATTCACTTCCATTTATATATTGCACATGTTACGTGTACTACATTAGACGCTTGTAACCGCTTAATGCAATCAATTTTTCGCACCCACACAGACACACACACCTATACGAACTTATACAAACCAAAGCAGCGCACAGAAACACCCACACACATGCATCTAATTGGCGCTATTTATGCACGAGTCACAAAAAACTACTTTGAAATCGTATAAAATGCGCAGAAATATTATTATAAAACACACACACACACACTAAACGAAGCGCACACACATGCAAATAATATTTACATACCTACACACAAGCTTGCTTTACGGAGTAGTTTTTCTCTCATTTGTTAACACCTCATCACTCTCTCTTCATCTTTTGTCCGTTTAGCTGCAGCTGCAATGGTTTTGCAAAACTGTTTTTAATAACTGTAAATCCGCAAATGCCACTTTGACCCTCCCAACTTATCGCCTCACTCGACCCTCATGCGCAAATAGTTTCTTATCGTCGATTTTTCTTGAATTAAATAGTTCTTTGTTTGCTTTTAATTGGTTGATGCTGGCGGCGAATAGGTTACACACACTCACACCTATACGCACACACACATCTTTGCAGCTTAATGAGCACACATACAGCAGCAATAGAGTTGAATAGAAACTATGAGTCGTCACAAACCGAGTTCGAAAACTTTAAGCATAAAAAAAAAATTTATAACGAAAGTTAAATATTGTGGAAGCAAATAGAGATCTCTCATAGTAGTAACAGAGAGCGCAGAGGGAGCCTGATTGAATGCTTTATACGAGGTATTACGAGGGAAGTTGTAGAAAACAGCTAAGAAGAAGCAAAAGGCTTGGTTACCCTACAGAAATGGAAAACAGAGACGAACACTAGGGCAAAGCAGAGTTCATTTTTGGCATAAGAGCCTTATAAGCGGGAACTTCCTTTTGCCTTTGCTAACCATCGGGTCTACTCCACTTGATCGAGCAGAATTAATACGTACTAAAAGCTATAATTTGAGAAGGTAGAAGTAAGGGCTCTGAATATACCTTGACACAGCAGGAAAGCTCTATGAAAGACTACTTAAACCCAGACTCGAAGCGTCTATCAATGAAGCTGGCGGACTGTCCTCTAGACAACATGGCTTTCGACCAAGCAGATCAACTATATGAGCTATAAAATGCGTCATTGAAAGCGGAGAAGCCGCACAGCGTGGATGACATAAATACAAAATAATAGTGTTGCTGGCGATTCTAGATGTCCGAAGCGTCTTCAAAAGCGCTAGATGCTTGGTTATGAACAACAGTCTCGAAAAAAGCTTTAAGTTCCCGGTTACCTCAGGGCTGTGGTGCAGAGCTACCTTAGCAACAGGAAACTGCTATACGAAACTAAAGAAAGATGACGACAGCTAGCGGTCACGCCTGAAGCAACACAAGGATTCATTCCCACACAAGCCCAGATTTGTGGAACATTAGCTACGATGCTATATTAAAACAAGAAATGCCAGATGAATCGTATTTAATTGGCTACGCGGACGACATTGCAGCAGTAATCACAGCAAAAGATACAGAAGAAGCGGCGCGAAGAAAGCTGAACCTGGTCATAATGCGGGCGCAATCATGGCTCGACTCACACAACCTTCAGCTCGCTCCAGCAGCTTTGTGTCCAGCTAGTAGTTTTCGGATTTCTTTTCTGATAAGACCTGGCTTTACTATCCACTGGACTACGAAAAGCTGAGGTGATTCGGGGTACAGAATCCTAATCAGATAAGTTTAGTACTTCATTCTTTCAAAGTTTAAAATATCGTTTGGAATAAAGAACATTGATTTTTTGTTAGAAAGTTGTAGGACTTCAAGAAGCCTTCCATATCAAAATGGGGTTAGAGTCGAAATCATAGAAAGATAATGGTATTCAAAATCGGAATTAGTGACTAAGCTTATTTAACTTAGTTCACAGTTTGAAAGATTCACTGGATATTTTGGAACACCATTTTTTGATCAATTTACAGCATTTATTTTCGTTTTGTGACAAAATTTTAAGTATTTTCTGGGCTAAAGAGAATTTTAAGAGTCCTTTTAACTTAATATATCACTGAGTTGGCGAGTTTTGACTAAGCAGCTGAGATTTTTTATGTTCTCAAATAACAAAAAAACAACATAAATTATGGTGTGTGTAGCCAAAAGCACACTCAAAGCAGCTCATTCCACTCATTTTCTACCGCGATATTAATAAAAAACAGACTAAAGCTTGTACTCGCACTGAGTGTGAGTTTACTACATTTTTCCTGCTCATATGTGGAATTCGAACATTTTATTTTCTAAAAATTCATTTTTCTTTACCTCTTGAATTTATGCTTGCAACGTCTTTATTTACATTCACTTTGCGGCAAAGTGTGCGATAAAAGCAAATTCCCGCGGCTGAAGCGGTGATATGTGTCCAGTGGAGTGTGCGGACGTCAGCTGTTTAATGCAGAGCGGCGTACGCGCTGATTTCATTCACTGTGCTGTATGTCTATGAATGGACCGGGGTCGGCATATGTTGCTGTGTGTTTTTGATGTGTCCTTTAATCATAATTCGATAAGAGATTTTTAAATAGACGACGCTTGGTGCGCTACATAACAAAACATTTTGGTTTGGTTTCTTTGTTTCTTTGTTATTAAGTGTATGTGATTTCTATGGAAATTTTAATTCAAGATTGCGTCACTCTTTTACGGCATGTGTTTTGTATTTTTTGTATACTATATTTATTTTTTTTTTAATTCGTGTATTTTTATTTTGCTTGCGTAATTTTTGCCGAGATTTAACTCGTAATTTTAAATAAATATTTTTTTATTCAGAGTAAACAGATTTGCAAAATAAATATGACAGTATTATCTTGAAAGTTATTTAGTAAAAATTAAAAAATTAAATGGACTTTTTATATAAATATGTTCTTGAAAGTTTTAGAATATTTTTGAATTTTAGAAATTTTTTTGAAATTATAATTATTTTTTTTTATTGTTTAGAATATTTTTGAATTTTTAGATTTTTTTTTTTAATATTTAAAATTTTTTTTTAATAGTTCATAATTTTTTCAGTTTATGTTTACTTAAAAGTTTTTGAATTTTTTAATTATTTTTTTTTTAATAATTTTAGCTTATTTTGACTTTTATCAATTTTTAATTGATTGTCACTTTTTTATATAAAATTTTTGCAAAAATACTGCAAAATTTTGAAATTATTTTTAATTAATTTTTACTTTGGAAGAAATTTGCTCTATGGTTTTACTCATTTTAGACCAGTGGTTATCAGTTGTAATACTTTTTTATGCGAACTTTTTCTTTTATTGACAAAAAATTAAAAAAAACAAAAATTAATTATTTTTAAATTAACAAATCAAAATAAGTTAAAATTTTGAGTGTAAAAAAAATAAAGTTTTTACTTTACTTAACTTAAAAATCCGAAAATCTTTTATAAAATTTTTTTATTTAAACCTTAGCTTTATTAAAGTAAAAAAAGTAACAGCTTTTAAAAATATTAAAATTTATTTTTATGGAAGTACATAAAAAAACCAATTTTTGAATATGAAAATAGATAACTTCTTATTAATAAAAAAAATTGATTTTTTTCCATTTTCAGTTAAAAAAATTAATTTTAATTAACAAGCTTTAAATTTAATTTAAAATTTTTTTGAAATTTAGTTTTAAACTTTTTTAAGATTAATAATAAAATTTTTATTTTTATTTATTTTTTTGAAATTGGTAAAAAATTAATTTTAATTTCTTAGCATTAACAAATTTATTTTTAATTTTTTTAATTAAAATTTTTAAAACTTTTCGTTTTTTTTATATTACTTTATTAGTTTTTATTTATTTATTTATTTATTTAAAGATGAAAAAAAATTAAAATTTTATTTTTCTAAAATTAACAAATTATTATTTTTTCTTTGATACTAATTTTGGAAAATTATAATTTTTTTTTTTCAAATTAGTAATCGAAAAGGTATTATTTTTAAAAATAAAAATAAAAATTAAAAAATATTGTTAAATTAAAATTCTATTCGCCTTTTAATCTTAAGTTTTTTCCATTTTTAATTAAACAAAAATTAATTTTAATTAAAAAAATTTATATAATTAAAAATTTGATTTTAAATTTCAAAACAATTTCCAATTTTAATTTAAAAATTTTAATTATATAAATTTTTTTTAATTAAAATTAATTTTTGTTTAACTAAAAGTGGAAAAAAAAATTAAGATTAAAAGGCGAATAGAATTTTAGTTAAAAATTTTCATAACTAAAGAATGGGTGTATTATAATCTTTAAAGCAAAAACGCTAAAATTTAATAAATAAAAAATTGAATTTTTAAAGGAAATATTTTATAGTAAAAAAGCAGTTTTTCATCTCAATTTTTATTTTAATTTATTTTAAGAAAACAATTTTGGAAACTGAGGCCTAATTTTACTAACTTCTTAAGTTAAATTCTATTTTGGAAAGCCAAAGTAAAGAAATATATTTTCAATTAAGATTTTAGCTGTTTTCTATATAAATTATTTATTTTAATTAAAAAAAAAAAAATATTTTAAAACTTAAAGGATTTTTATTTAAACTATTTTTATTTTACTTATTTAAATTTGGTTTTAATTCGGTTTATATTTGATTGTACATTTTTGTTTTCGCTGCAATTTTTAATTATTTAAAATTTTAATTTAAACATTTTTAATTAAAATTAATCAAAATAAAATTTATATATATTAATTAAATTACTTTAGTTTAAATTTTTTGAAGGAATTTAAATTTTTTGCACTCTTATTTCACTTTTATAGTTCAACAGTTTCCCGCCAAAATGTATTTAACTCTCTTTCCACTTATGGTACCTCTCACTCACTTTCACTGTAACCACATTGATTTATTTGGCCGAGCCAACGCGTCCGTTCACGGCGTTGTCAAACGCATGAATGATTTACTGCCGAGAAGTTTTTCGTCTGCCGGCTGATGCTGTGTCAACACTACACTTACATACGTGAAAGCAGTGGCATGCCACTCGTGTATTCGTCAGTGGGAAAAAAATTGTGGAACGCGAAAAAGAATGCTAAAGAGCTTTTTTGTCATACCTACGAGCTTCGGAATAAAGCTTTTCGAACTACTAGTTTCTGTCTATGGTAGTCACAATAGTTGAAGAAAACGTCAGAGTGTATGAAGTAGAAAACAAAACCGTTTTTGGAAGCTTTTTAAAAAGTTTAATGGGTGTGTGACCATCATTAGTGATATAAAAGCTTACTTTAAGAGCTTTGGTGTCTGTTAACAAATTGAGGCATTTTTGAGTTTATTTTAAAGGTAAAATGTAAATGCTGAAAGGTGTTAGGTCAAACTATTTGTGCTTTGAGCTGCAGTTAATTTCCAAAATATTTTTCTAAAATATAAACATTTTAATTTTTTTTATATGTACAAACATATCTATTCATAAAAAAATCTAAAAATATGAAGGCTTTCAAGTGCCTCAGTATCCAAGTACTTATTGTAATATTTATTAACTTTTTTAACACATGTATTTGTGAGCAGGCTGAGCCGTGACCGAAATTCAGTTTTGCAACGGTGCTTTAAATGCTCGCTTGCATGAGTGTGTCTGTATGTGAGCTTTGCATGGCTTAGAGTTACAATGCCACCGAAAGTGCGGTTATGGCGGTCAGCGACAAGTGTTAAATTTTACACCAACACATCAACACATTCACGAACATAGTGCGCATACAGCGAAATTCAATGGTGGGAGCGGAAAACAAACCCAAATGGGCAAAGGTCGCGTTGGAGCGGACACGAGCGGCATATAAAAGAGCTATAATTTAATAGAAACACAAACATTTGCAAAATGCTTGTGAGGTAGTAAGTACAGAAAGTTGAATTCTTTAAATATGCAATACTAAATTAAATTAAAGAAATTTAAAGTACATAATTAGTACTAAATTAATTAAATTAAATTAATTATTTAATTAAGTACTATTGATTATTTATATTTTTTGTTATTAGTGATAGTTTTTATAAAATAATTATGTTAAAATTAATGATTTTTTAATTAAATTAAACAATTTTTATTGTTTCTATTTTAAGAAAAATTATTAGAAATAATAAAAAAAAATTTTCATTAAAATAAATAAAAAAAAAAATAGTAAAAAAATAGTAAAAAATTTTTTTGACAATTTTTTTTTATTTTAAATAAATATTTTTAATTTAAATTTTTAAAATTTTAATTCAAATTAAATAATTAATATTTCCTGATAAATGAATAGTATTTTTAATATTTAAATTAAATTTTTTTAATTAAATGAAAAAATTTACTTTACTTAATTAAAAAAATTATGTAGATAATTAATTTAATTTTAATTACATTTGAGTTATAGAACTAAGAAACAAAGTTAAGTTTATGTGATACAAAAAATTAATTAAAAAGTGTATAAATATTAAATATTTAAAATAATTTAACGATTTGCTTAAACCAATATAACACTTAATTAAGTAAAGTAAATAGTAAATAACTTACAATATATAAAAATTGTAATTTTTAAATAAAAAAATAAATTCAAAAGTACAAAATTTATTATAATTAAAATTAAAATGATTCTAATTAAATTTATAATTAAAAAAAAATTTGGCAAAAATTAATTACATTTAAGTTTAACTGAAATAATTATATTGAATAGTTTTTACATCAAAATAAAAGAGTTTCAAACTCACTGAACTGAACAAAGAAATTTTAAAAAATTAATTAATTTTTTTAACTAAAATAATTTAAGCTAACGTAACTTTAATTAAACTAAAAATTAATTAAAGTTTTTAAATTAAAATTATGGAAATTAAAATAATTAAGCTTAAAGTTAAAAAATGTAATTAATTTATTTTAATTTAAATTAGTTTAACTAAAATAATATAAGGTAACGTAATTTTATAAATTAAATTAAAAAACAATTACAGTTTTTTAAATATAAAATTATAAAAATTAAAACAATTAAGAATAAATTAATAAAATTAATATTTTAATTAATATTAGAAAATTATCTACATAATTTTACACTTTAAAATAAAAAAACAAAACTAATTCAACTTAACAAAACAAATTGAAAAAAAATAAATTTTTTTATCCAAAATAATTTTAACTAAGATAATTTAAGCTAATGTCATTTTATAAATTATTTTAAACAATAATTAAACCTTTGCAAATTAAAATTAAGAAAATTAAATTAATTAAGACTAATTAATTAAATTAATATTTTAATTATAATTATATAAATTAAATTATGCAGTACAAAAATTTTTGGAATAAGTATAATTAAAATATTAATTACATTACAAACGACATTAGACTTAATTATTTATAAAACTTAAATTTATTCAAATTAAAAAACAATAATAATAAAAAAAATTAAAAAAAAAAATCGAAAAAATAACGTTATAAATCTGTAATACTTAATTACACTACATACATTATAAAAAATATTTTTTAATCATTTAATTTATTAAATATTGAGAAATTATAAAAAAAATCGACCAATAATGACTTTCAAAAAATAAACGATAAAAATATGATAGTTGGAAAAATATTTTGAAAATTTTTAAAAATAAATAAAGAAAACTAATATTTATTCAAAAAAATAATATTAAAAAATTTAGTTAATTTTTCCAATAAATATAAAAAATAATTAAAAAAAATAAATTAATTAACCAAATTTAATTAAATTAATATAACAAATTAGTTAATTAATTTAGTGCGTGAGCACATTTGTCTCTGCTTTCTCACAAGCACGTACAACAAACGTTAATTGCAACAAGCAGCAACAGTTTATGTGACTGCCACCTTACAGCTTTTACCCCCCTCCCAACTCACACCCACACTACACACGCCCAGCAAATTGCCTACCGCGCACATTGGGGACTTTGTTGGTGTTGCTCTTTGAATTACGCGATAATTAGAGTAATTAATTACGCTGTGGCTGCAATGCAGAGTTGCACGGTTGTAACATAAACACATAAGCCGACATACATACATACACGTACACACAGATACACGCGCTAACAACCTGTGGACAGTCAGGCTTTGTTTCGCCGAAGTAATTTTTGTATTGAATTCTTTTTTTGACCCGCTTTCAGCTACATGTGTGTGTGTGCGTGTGTGGTTGAAGGTGTGTTAAGCTGTGCAGCTTTTCACAAATGTATTCATTTTCAGTCAGATAAGTGTGTTAAGTTCGCGTGAATAATTTTTGCCTGCCTTTTGTTTGTTTGCTGTTCGCGTCGTCTATCAGCGATCGTGTAATTTCGTGTAATTTTACTTCTCTGTTTATTATGTGTGTGTGTGTGTGCAACCGATAGCTATCTCGAGCTACGATTTCAAAACCGCAAGCACCGCATCCATTCATTTGTCGCCGTGAGAAGTGAAAACTGCAAATTATTTTCACTCGCGCTTTTTCGGTTTAATTGCAGGGATATGAAATATATATGCGAAATTTTCAGACTTAAATATTTTTATATGAAAATTTAATCTCTACTTATATAGAACTAACTGTTAGGTAAATATCAGTCTGGGCAACTTATGATTTTTAAATCAGATCCACATGACTTACGATCGAAGTGTGAAAGTCACCTGAGCACTGGGAAAGCAGGGTGTCAACTTTTATATAAAGCAAACTCGCAAGTAACCGACCAACAGGTTACTGATTTTGAATCGCGTAATTATCACAGCAAGGATTGATAGTCACCTAAGCCATGTCCAACCATCGTTCTTCTCGTCTTATATAGGCCAACTGTCAACTAAGTGCCGGTCAGGTCATATTGTGAAATTTCTATCACTTGAACATCATATCGCATCTCACATGAAGTACTGATAGTCAGCCGAGCTGTGGGTAGGCATGGTGCCTTCTCATTTTATATAAAGGCAAGCGGCCAGCTAATTGCTCATCAGGTCTCTTCCGCGACTTTTAAACCACAAAAAACGCACATTACATTAAGGCCTAGTAGTCACTTAGATAGTCTGCTTTTTTATAAAAAGTCACTTGGTGGCAGTGCCACCTTGTGAGATTCAAATCACAGTCACTTGAGCATTGGTCAGAACTTCTCAGACATTTCTGAAGCTCCTTAGCGTATTTATCTGTTTGTTAAAGAATTTCCACTGATGTATATTCCGCCTAAATGAGATTAAAACTGAAGATACCGCTTGTCACCTACACGACCTCTCTACGCTAATCACTTAATACCGTTAGTTATCACATTTTCACCTACGCTTCAGCTTTATGCACTTTATTGCCAACTCTTTATAAGCAGCCAATCACTTTAGCTAACAAACGCCTACACTGACACGCGCCATATTTGCTTAAGGAGCATACTTTCAGACGTCTTGAGCATAATTTAAAAAGAAAATTTAATTGAAAGCAGAAGTAATGGGAGAGGAGAGGTGTGCTGAACAAAAAAAAGGAGCATTCTTTATAAATATTTATTGAAATATATATATCTAAATATACACGCGTATATACTTCCCCAAGCGCATTTTTATAATAAATATTTCAGTGCTGCCATTGACTTTGTGGTCGGTCTGCTCAGTTGCCAGCAGGCTGAGGTCGGACTTGTTTACTACTTGCTGTGGTAACTGTTGCTGGCAGTGCATGCGTTTGTACGTATTTTTTGCTTATTAATTGCCTGGCTTTGTAGCTTTTAAAATGCTTACATTTTTCACATGAAAAAAAAACACACACACACATACGTACATACATACAACTGTATTTTTATTTATTTATCAAACACTAACATTGCTATTTGCTCATGAGTTGTGGTCAACCGCCAGTGATATTTATTATGCTGGCTGGAGCTGCCCACAGAGATTAGAAACAATTATTTCAAATTCAAAGAAGAAAGCAAGAATTGTGGTAAATAACAGTAAAAAAAATAGAAAATTATTAAATTTAATAAAAATGGCAAGTCTTCGTGCCAGCTTGTGTGTTAAGGAAGGGTCAAGTGTAGAGGGTAAACTATAGAATATATTGAAGATATTATTGTGGTATAAAAAAGTATGTAGTTTACTTTAAGGCGTAAAGCTTAAGAGCTTCCCAAAACAGACAGTTCTGCGTTATAGGAATTGACTCAGATTTTATCCTGCAGGATCTAATCCTGTTTGGATCGGTGAGTAAGAAATCAATCAATGAAAATAGCTTGAATTTCTTATCAATAACGGTATGTGGCATGTGTTGGGATCATACTTGACTAGAGACTGAAGTCAAGGCCACTTGTGGTATCCGAGAGGAGAGGAGAAGAGAAGGATTGTGAGGTATACAACAGCTGAAGCTTTAAGTTTAAACCTTGACGATAATTGACACATAAATATAAACTAATATTTAAAAGTCTTTCACAACGAAAAATAACCTTCACTTGGCTTAATGTAAAGAAAGGTTGTTGAGTTAGCTAAAGGTAAGAAAAGGGTATACAAAGTAAACAAAAAGATCAAAGATCCAGGAAACACTTAAACAAAGGGGTCAATGACCTCGGATATCGGTTCATTGACTTTAAAATGTAAACCGAGGGGTCATTGACAGCATAAAATGTAAATAAAAAAGTTACTGATTCCAAATATAAACAAAGGTTATGAACTTGGCTAAATGCAAAAAAAGGCTGTAGATTTATTGACCTAAAATGTTAACAAAGGGATCACTAATCCAAATGTAAACAAAGGTTGTAGTCTTGTCTAAATGTTAACAAAAGGGTCATTGATCTAATAAAATTAAAAAAAGAGGTCAATGACCTCGGGAATGTAAAGAAAAGGGCACTAACCCAAATGTAAACAAAGGTTGTTGTATTGGCTAAATGTAAACAAGGGTTCCGGACTTGGCTAAATGTACACATAAGGATCATTGATGGCATAAAATGTAAACAAAGGGGTGTATCTTCCGAAAGGCATTTTTGTTAAATCCCATTTCCCCTCTTACTCTTACTATTAAAGAACAACCCTTTATTTTCTAAATATATATTTTTTTCATTTAACAGAGTTGTAGCCGTGCTTTAAATATTCTAATATCTTCTAAGATATATCAAACGTGCGCTTGTGGCTTCTAAGAGCTTGACAATTTTTTGTTTGTTGGATATCAAGTATCGCTTCTAAGGTAGATTTCAGGACTAACTGATTTGAATTGGATTATTTGTAAGTTAGTCGAGTTGTATAAACTGTGAACAGCAGAGAAGATCTCAATGCTAACTTTGCCCAGAATCTTTTGAATAGAAATATTTAGTTCTTGTCATGAAGCCGGTTTATATATTCTTTTCATTTCTTAGCACAAATATGTTATCATGGTTGTATTACTCATTCTGTATTCGTTGCTGTTGCCTCGAAAAATCGGCGAAAATGTTGTTGTCATTCTTACTCTCACTCATACTTTACGAACCGCGAATGTCTTGCCGAAAAATGTTCGCGTACTGCGGTCACTTAGCAAACTGCCATCTTCTCAGCTCTGCCTTCGTCCTGCTTCACGCTGCTCTCTCAGTTAATATTCTTGGCTTTCCACTTTTTCAACTTTTAACCTTTTCGGCACAGTTTATTGCCGTGCTAATTTTTCAATGTCCCTTTGCATTCCACCTTTTCCGTTACTTAATTACGCCATTACTCCCAAAATGTCCTTGTTCTAAAATAGTCCCAAAGTGTTTGAAAATTCTTGTGCCCTGTCACTGGCATTGTTTTCCGTCCACGTACTGTTGTGGCGGCTCACAAGATATTATGTGGAAAAAGTATGCCGTGCACGTCTAAGGCGGCGCTTTTTTCGCACTTCATTTACGGTCTTTGTGCGCTTTTTCGATTCGGTTCTCGGTACGGTTCGTTTCGCTTCACCCTGTGCTTTGCGGTTTTATGCGTTCACTGGCTTAATTAAAAATTCGTTTGGCCCGACTGTGCGGCAATTAATCGGCCTTTGAGGTAATTGTGTTGCTTGCCATCGACACAGCTGGATGCAGCGACGGTCAGCTTGCTTATGCTCTTTGAGCGTCTCAGCCAGGGCTCTGCAGGCTATCACAAACTTCGTTGTGACCGACTTAGCGCAGGAATTTAATATCATTGTGTTTTGGGTGATGGGTCAGACCACGCCAGAAGCACGGTTCGTGACGACACCAGCATGTCCGACAGATAACTTGTTTTGTAGAGGAGCTCCGACAGGCAGCTCAGACCGTCAGCTTACAAGAAGTGTCTCATTGCCATTTTCATTTTACTCTTCATTACAGTGGAACATTACGTAGAGTTTCAGCCGTCTGGATATGAACAGGTTCTCTTAGGGTTTCTATTCTACTGTGCTGAAGTTTTGAAGCTCGGCGAATAGCTAAGTTGTGTCTTTAGGTCTTGTGGAACCCACCAACTTAAGTGCGGATGGAATTTATGACCGGCAAGCGATTCGAAGCTTTCATTTTTGGGTTGCTAAATTTTTTGTTGCCTTTTCAGACTTCCCATTTCATTCCTATTTTAGCTTCTGATCAGGTAATTGCAACTCTATACATTTATTGGGTGGATTAGTAAATTTAGAGTTCTTCGCATAATGAGAGGCTGATTGGCATCTCTGAAGTAAGTTGGAATCTCTGAAGTCAGGTGAACTGTGGGTTTCCAAATGGTCTATATGCTAATCACCTAAGTCAGACGAACTCTGGGTTTCGAACCCTATTTCAGGGTTTCCAACCGTCCCCTGGGGGTATGAGGGCTAGGGCCCATCGATTTACAGGCGCCAAATCAACGGAAAAATCAAGTAGGCGAGAAGTATTCTACGTATTATTCTATTCTTGGATATAGGTCTAGTAAGACGATTTCTGTGGTCGATTGAGTTCAAAAACTATCTAAGTTATCAAATTGGTCTTCGAAAAATGATTCCATAAAGACTCTTTGCAGTTCCGTTATAGTAAGTTTGTCCAAAAATCGCTTAAGTAGAGCCCAGCAGGGTGCCAGCCAGCTCAGTACCGAGTTGTATTAGTTTTGGTTAGTAACAAGATAAGTGAAGAGAAGGGACAACTTTTTTCTTGCTCTGAATGAACAGGTTTGATCTGAGCTTGTTGTTCTAGCGCTTTAAGCAGGTTTTCCCTGAGCCTTGGGCTGTTATTTCATGGATCTAACCATCTTGGATCGTGTACTCGCTGGACCAACAACAACAATAAGGACTAGTTGTGTCAACTTTCAAAATCAAGGTTCGAAATCAGAGCTGCATCTCTAATACTCCGTATGTACTTCGAACTCTCACCTTAACCTCACTTTTTAAACTTCATAAAGCGCTAGAAAACAGGCCACCAACAGCATATTTTTGCTAAATTTGAAGCGAAATTGCTTTTGAAGCGCTTAAACGTGTTATTTTTACTGATTTAAGGACGCAACATTGATTTTTACCTTTGGCGCAAAAAAAAAACAAAACAAAACAAAATAAACAACTAAAAATAAAATCACTCTAACTGTTATTATTCTAAGCGAAAGCATAAATTGGCGCAACAAATAACACACCTTTAATGGCTATTTACGACGGTGGCAGCGGCAGCGAAGAAAAACAAGCGTTAAAGCGAGATTTATATTTGCCTGGCAACAGAGGTCGCGCATACGCCCAGGCGCACCGCCAACAAGGCTAAGCAAGCGCTACTATCTAGCTGTGTATTTTTGCCTGTGTCTGTGTTAAGTAAATATGATTGCAGCTTGTTTTATGACAGCAGCAACAGGCGAACGAATGAGCGAAAATAGACAATAAGCAACAGCAACAAAAACAAAAACAACGCGTAAAAATTAAATTAAAAGAGATGAAAAAAAGGCGGGCAAAAGTAGCAAGCTAAATGAAAATAGCGATGCTGCTGCGTTGAAGGCCTGAAAAAGGCCACAGACAAGTTGCGTAATGAAAAACAAGCAGCTCTGGCAGACACACCAAAGGAGGTTTGCTTATGTGTGTGTGAGTGTGTGTGCTTTTGTGCCGCCACGCCTACAGCGGCATGCGTGTATGTCATAAAAAATGTAACAAATGCTCGTCGCTGTGCAGTTTGTTTGATGCCTCGTCTCGGTTTAGATGTTTTGGTTGTCATTTAGAGCCTAAAAGTATGCCAGCATATGCTACGTTGGTATGCGGGCGAGACAACTGACAGCTGTTGCGCGTCGCAAACAAACAAAAGTTGCCGAACAAAATTTTTTTTCGACGCCCTCAAGTCTGCTGCAATAGCGCACTGTTGAAGCTGTGTGTGTGTGTGTGAAATATTTTTGGCATAACTTTTTTAGTTCGAAAGTTGCTTGAAAACAAATTTACGCTAGACTTAAGTGCCAGCTAAATGCTTTGTAGGTTTAGCAAGTGGCGTTGGTGAGATGAGAAATGGCGTTGGCGGGCTTGAAATGTGTTTCACGGTTAATGATAAATTTTTATATGAAATATGTTTTTTAGACATCTTTTGGAAGTTATGTTATATTTTGACATACTTTGTTGTTAAGTTTATGCAAAGGTAGAAGTTTATTGATTTTCTTAAAGCATATTTTAGTCTAAAATAAAATATGAACTTATATGGTGCAACATGGCGTATGAGTGATGTGAAATCTTTAAAAAAATAAAAAAGCGAATTAAGTTAAAAAAAATAAAAATAAAAATGGAATTAAGCTATAAAAAATCTAAAAATATTTGTGAAAAACAGCTATGAAGCGAAGAGAAAAAAAAATATTTAAAAAAAATAAAATTTTTGTATAAAATTTTTAAGGTTGCATATATGTATTAAAAAAAATTATTTAATTTTTGTTAAAATTTTTTTAGAATTTAAAAATATTAGGAAAATATTTTAGGTTAAAATAGAGTTTGAGCTTATATGGTGCAATATTGCGTATGAGTGATGTGAGTCCTTTAAAAAAATAAAAGAAATGGAATTAAGCTGAAAAAGATTAAAAAAAATTTCTGAAAAATAGAAAAAAAAAAATTAAAAAAATATAAAAAAATTAGAAAAAAAATTAAAAAAAAAAAATTAGAAAAAAAAATTAAAAAAAAAACTAAAAAAATTTAATTAAAAATTAGAAAATTTGCACATTGCCAAAAAAATATATATTTTGTTAAACTTTTTTTCGAATTTAAAAATACAGAAAACTCCGAATTGGCAAATTTTAATTAAACGGTGATTTATTTATTTATTTAAATTTCTTTACATCCTAAATTTAAGAAAGAAAAAAAGATTTCGTGGCATACTCTACAGCTTCTATGATTCACTTTCAACAAATTCACTTCAATTCGCCTTAAAGAGCACATACTGTGTATTAAAGCCTTGGTTATGCTCAATTTGCGCGCAATAACTCATACAAAATATTACAACAACAATGGAAGTTATTCAAGTTCAATAGACTTACAAGGCAAATTATGGAATTGTATATTAATTTGTTTCTAAATGCATGTAAATTACTATCTTATCAGTGCTGCCAGCTGCGCCACTTGCTTAAGCCGCTTAACTGTCTTGAATTTGGCAAATAAACCGTTGCTTTGTCTATTAGGCAGTGACACCCCATAATACACCACAGTCTTGGCGAGCGAGCTGATGAAAAGACACATACACCCACACATTTACAATTGCAGTTCTGACTGGTTTCGGCCACTACGAGCGCACTCTCTCCCCCCATGGTTCTCTCTGTCTCACACTTTCAACTTCAGTGCCTTCAAAAATCTTTCACTTGCCTTTGGTGCGCTTTACTGTTGTTGTATTGCAATAAATGTTGCCAGGCAACAAGTGAAAACAATGGGTCCATTCATTGAAATATGTCGTAAATGCATTACTCATTTGTTGTTGTTGTTATTGTACTCGGCATGTCATATTATTAGTAATAGTGCGCTATAAATGGCATTGTTTTGTGTGTGTGCGTGTGCCTGTGTATTTGGAAGCCTTTATCACGGCTGCTAAGTGGAATTTGTAATAGCTATTCACAGCAACGACAGCAACAACAAATGTGTGAAAACAATGCTTTTGGCAGTAATTGTATATCACTCATACGCCTCGGCCAACATGTCAGCCAATAATTAGTTTTAATGAAATGAAACCACATAATTTAAATGTTGGTTATGCGCGCTCGAATGCATTGATTATCAAAATGAAAAATAGAAACAACAAAACCAACGACAAAATTGCTGTGTCTGAGATTATCGTAGGCTCATAGCTGGACTACAATGAAGCACTGACTTACGATACTTGAGTCGCGCGGTTATTCAGGGAAACTTTTTTAGCAATATTTTGAAAAAAAATAAATTAATATGATAGAAATATGCTTAGATTTGGAATTTTCAAAAAAAAAAATTGAGTTTGAAACATTTTTATATTTCTTATGGATAAAAAGTTTATTACCGGTGTAGTCGACCACACAGCTTTAAAATTGATTGTAAGAAAAATTTTTGATTTCGAAAAAAAAATTTTAATTTCGAAAAGAAATTTTAATTTCAAAAAATTTTTTTATTAACTTCGAAAAAAATTTTTAATTTCGATTTTTTTTTTTTAATTTCGAAAAAAATTTTTTAATTTCGAAAATTTTTAATTTCGAAAAATTTTTTTATTAACTTCGAAAAAAATTTTTATGAACTGTTACGAAAAAAATTATTTTAAAGTGTAGTATACTAAAAAAGATTTACGAAAACTTTTAAATTTTTTAAATCACAATTTTTTAAAAATCTTTAGTCCAAATTTCAAAAGTTTCTATTTTTTTTCTGTAAACAAGTTTTTAATTTCAAACTATGTAAAAACATTAAGGGACGATTTTTCAATGCCTTGTTAACAGGCATCTGTCAATAGTATTAGAAATCCAAAGTTGTGTATTTTTTTCGCCACCAGTGTGTGCTCAGATAAATTTTTGAGAGCGAACAGCGAAATAAGCAATGACAATTTGAAATCTTAGTTGCCAACATTACCCCAAAATGCTGTATAAATTACCGTCTGGCCTCTCCATACTCCGCCAACCCCACATCAACCCGCTTAGCTGGAGCTGGTGAGCACGCGACCACCAAAGAAGTAGTGCATGCAACACGGAGAAAGTGGCATAAAAACTTGACGTTTATTTTATTACTTCATTTAAACTTTTAAGATTGCGCAACAAAAACAAGAAATAGTTGCAGTAACAACGGAAAAAACAGATTGGATTAATTTCTGCTGGCAGGCGTGTACACGAGTAGCTGGCAAATGAGCGTTAATGGCGAAGTGAGCAAGCGGTGGGGCAGCGGAGGCACAGCTGGCATTAGTGAAAGTCGCGCAGTGGCGATTGGCGTGCGCTAGCTAAACATCAGCGGCAGCTTTTCATGCAACTTGAAGTGGTACTTCTTGCAACTTTGTGTGTGTGGCATGCAACTTCAGCGCATTGTCGCTGTTTTTGTAATTTTTTGTGCGCATTTGCAGTTAAAACAAGTTTGTTGTTGCATGCTTTGCTGTTATTACAAGTTGGTTGTTGTTGTTGCTACTTGTCGTTGTTGTTGCTGTATCTTTTGCCTTTTAATTTCCACAAGTTTTTCAAATGTTTTCTCTTGATTTGTGCAACACTTGTTGCCTGTCAGGCGCAAACACGCACACATATATGTATGTGCAACATTCTCACGTACACACACACATACACAAATGCAGCTGTGCATTTCCGTTTGCAACAAGTTTGGTTGAGTTTGCGCTGCTGTTGACTTTCTATTTAACTCCACCGTTGCGTTCTTAGCTCTGCCATCACTCCTTGCCACTTGGCACACGCCACATGCGTCTAGCAGCTCACCGCCCGCTGCCTGCAATTACACTTCGCTAACGCTTTGCGTGATGTTTGCGCGCTAAGTGCTGTTTCCTGGCTTCAAATCATTGCAACTTGCTTGCCCCTCTCACTCTCATGCTCTGTGCCCGCCTGTTCGCTCTAATTCTTCCACGCTTGCCACTATCCGCTTTGTATGTCAACTTTGTTTATGTTGCTTGTGGTTTTTTCACATTTATTTTCATTAATATTGTTGTTGTTGCATGCTATTCTACATAGTTGCCACGCACTGCGGCGGCAGGCATAATAAAGTGCAACACACACACAAAAGCGAAAAAAATATTTAGCGTATGTCAGTAAGTTCTTCCGGTTGCATGACTGTCTGCCACGGCTTAGCTCACCTCACCCCCTGTGCGATTACGCCCCGCGCTTCCCTTCCGCCACACACTACATACAATGTGCTTGTGTGCACGCTGCACTTGTGCCTTGTATTTGAGTTTAAAGCTGTGCCCAACGCGTTTACTTTATTCAATATACGCACTTTGTTGCACACCCTCACGGCATTGAAATTGAAATATGTTACTCATACGCACCGGTGCGTGGGAATTAAATTTCGCTCAAATGGCTGTCAAAGGCAAGGGAAACGTAAATAAAAATGAAAGTATAATATTAAGTGTAGAATGAAGCACAGAAAATAAAGCATAAAGCAAGAAATGCCGTTTAGGGTCTGATTTGTCTCGAAGGACAAATATGGCAAGACGCATGCTGCGGTTATGAAAGTGAATTCTATGCAGCAGACGGAAAGCTTTGCAGGCGAAAACAAGAAAAATTATAACTTTAGTTGCACTGACGCTTTATAGAAGCTAGAATATCCTTTACAACTGCATTTATTATAGCATAAAGGGTATAAAAAATGAATTTTCTTGATTTTGATGTGTCTGTTTGTATGACAGCTATATGATATAGTGGTACGATCTGAACAAAATATATGGAGTTTGAAGAGTTCTACATTGCAATAATTTGTGCTAAATTTCGAGAAGATATCTCGTCAAAGAAAAAAGTTTTCCATACAAGGACTTGGTTTTCATGGATCAGTTTATATGACAGCTATATGTTATAGTAATCCGATATGAAAAATATGTTCGGAGATTGTAGCGATGCCTTGGACAATAATCTGTATCAAATTTCGTGAAGATATCTTAACAAACAAAAAAATTTTCTATACAAACACCTGATTTGGAGGAGTCACTTTGTATGACAACAACCTGCTATAGTGACTTGATATCGGCGATTACAACAAATAAACAGATTCTGGGTATTAATAAGAAGAGGCAGCACCTTCAGTGCAGTTTTAGAAAAGATTAGATCGAAATCGTCAACTTTCTAAAACATAGGAGCCATGACGGCTTACCCTTGGAGCCCAATCCAATGACCGCCAGAAGGCCCGTCAAGCAGTCCTTGTTTATCACTGATCGTAAAAAACTGAAGAAAAGTGAATTTATGCGGTTTCGACGACTGTTCTCTGGCCATATTCAAAGTTTGCAACAGTAGTTTGAGAGAAATCCCGTATATACCTGTATACTGTACTTGAGCAGGCGAGTTAAATGTAGACTTGAAGACTAATTCTAAGGCTTATCATTAAGTTTAAAGCTAACTAGATCCGCATGGAAGCAATTTCAAGAATGAGTTCACTCTGCCAAGCTTTCCGCGATCAACTTTCATTCTCTCTCACCTGCCGCTTTCTGTCACCTCCGAACCATGATGCTACAGTTGACCTAGTGTGCCGCAGTTATTTCTTTTTTCGCTTCATTCATTACACGACCTTTTTTTTGTCGAACACCTGCCCCTCCACACATCCTCATTTCGAGCTCCTGTGCATACTTTACACTATCTTGCTTCATTTTCACGGCGTTTATGCGCCCAACAAGTGGTTGAAAATGGCTTTCACGACGGCGGCAGGCAGACAATGCAAAGCCATTTCGCGTTGTTTATCTAAGCATTTTGTGTGAGTGGCGCGCGTGTTTGGTGGCAGCGGCAACATGACACCATGTGGCGTGTGTAGACACATCCCCACCTACTATACCCGCACCAACATGCGCTCCTACAGCCACAACAACACACGTGCAACACAGAAGAAAGGCAGCCGTTCGTGCGCGCTTCGCCTATTTCTTTGCGCGCTGCAGCGAAACGCGCAATGTGAGACGCTTCGGCGGTGGCGCCCTCTGCCACACTTGACTTGGCTTGACTCGCGCAGGCAGCTTGATTCGCTTGTGGCGCTTGCCATGTAGTTTCATGTCTTGAAACCTTTGTGTCCCATTGCTGCTTGTTCGTTTGTGCTTGGAAGCAAAGTTGTGTATGTGTGTGTGTGTGTGTTTTAAGCATTGTTTTTGTTATTCTTATGTTTACATACATGCAACGGTGTACAGTTGTTGTACTTGTTTACCCTACTTATTTGAGACAGATGCGGCACAACACATCACAAGCGATTTGCGGTTCGCGCTGCCCCTTTCCCCGTTTTAGCATACAAAGTGTCGCTCACTGTCTTACTGCCCGCCCTGCGGCCTAACTACCTCAAGCAATGTGACACAGACATTTAACCTCGCATATGCAATACATATATTGGTGTGTTGCTTGCCCGAGTTGAGGTTATAAAATATTATGTGAGGCAATAAAAGTATAATAAATTACAAGGCGGTGCTTCAGTGGGGGGGAGCGAGTGCAGTAATCGCAAGCGGGGGGTGTGAGTACAAGAAATAAGGGCTCGAAATGCTGCAGAGTATGTTTTAGAGAAGACAGCTGAATCGATTGGTTTTTAAAGAAGAGTTAGGTGACCTGGATTCAAGTGGTTTGAAGTTGAGGAGTTGGCCGTCTATGTATGGGTTTGGCATCAATGGAATCAATAAGCTTTTCCCAATACTTGTAAACGTAATAATCTAGCTACTAGTTCGAGCTAAAAAGAATAGCATAGCACAGGCTTCCAGGTATGCAATTAAACTTTATAGTGGGTAGTCGACCGTATTAACATCTGTGATTCTTTGCTGAAACGAAATGAAATCGAATTATTTCTGAAGCGAATGATAACAGAAGACGAAAAGTGAATCAAATACGACAATAATGTGGGAAAAAGACCATGGTCCAAGCGTGAAGCTCAACAAATGTTCGCAAAGCCAAGATTGACGCCTCGAAAGGTTATACTAAGTGTTTGGTGGGATTGGAAAGGAATCATCCACTATGAGCTGCTCCAGCCTGATCGAACGATTGATTTTACATTTTACTGTCAACAACTGATGAGATTGAAGCAAGCAATCAAAAAAAAAAAAATAAAAAATAACCAGAACTGATCAACAGAAAGAGCGTCGTCTTCTATCAGGACAACGCTAGATCACACACATTTTTGATTACTCGGCAAAAACTAAGAGAGCTTGGCTGGGAAGTTTCGATGCAACCACCGTATAGCCCTGAGCTTGCAACATCGGACTACTCTTTGTTTCAGTCAATACGGAACTCCCTTGGTGGAGTATAAATGGCTTTAAGAGAAGCCTGTGAAAATTAATTGTCGCAGTTTTTCGTCGAGAAAGCCGAAAAAGTTTTACAATGATGGAATAATATGTATGCACATAATGTATACATATACGTAACAAGCATTTTTACTCTAAAAAAAATTCATAAACAAATATTTGGCAACAATTTTAGCCTGAAAAAACTTAAAAAAAAACTTTCGCAATCAAAATTAATTAATATATAATTTTTTTAAATTAAATTTGTTATATATAATTTATTTATTACGAACTTTTATTGCTGAATTTTAATAGAAAAAGTATTTTACGGGCATTTAATTTTTAAAACTTGATCAATTTTTATGCAAGACTTTCTTTCACAATATATTACAATATAAAAACAAACGTATAAATAGCTAATATTGAAGCCAGCCAAACGCTACTACCAATTAATGTTTTTATATTTTAGTTTTTTTATGCTTTTTTATTAAAATGTGCATAAAAAATATATGTACATAAAACATTCCCAAAAACATGCCAATTTCCATTATTCAAACACAACAGTCATCAAGTGTCAGGCTTTTTAAATAAACGCCGCTTTTAGCTTAATAAATAATATGCCACTGAAACACTCATACGCCGTGGCGCACACAAAACCTGTCGCACTCAGCAGAAATCGGCTTTAATGAAAGCATTTAGCTGCATAAAATAACAACAAATGGAAGCAGAAAAATGCGCAAATGCATGCAAAGCGAAAAACTGTAACAAAAAAAATAGTAGGAGAAAAAATACTACTAAAAATTAGTAGTAAAAAAAAGTAGCAGAAAATTAATGCAAAGCGTACAACTGCAACAAAAAAAATAGTAGGAGAAAAAATACTACTAAAAATTAGTAGTAAAAAAATAGTAGGAAAAAAATGCTACTAAAAAATAGTACTAAAAAAATAGTAGCAGAAAAATATAAAATAAAAAAATAGCAAAAGTAAAACTAATAACAGAAAAAAGTGGCATTTACTTCAATTTAACGACAAAGTGGGTGGAAGTGCGTCAAGGCATAAAAGGCACATTTAAAATTGTCGCACAAATGAGCATGCAAACATATAATACACTAACAAAACAATAATAATAGCAATAAGTGTTGTTTCAAGCGTAATATATATCATATAAAATATTTACGGCTTACAAAAAGCCATGACAGGCAGTGAGCTCCAAAAATACTTTGGTTTGAGACGGAAAATCCATTTCAAAGCCGATTTGTGATAGTTATTAGTGTTATAGGGATTAATTATTTGCGTACTAGCAAGGTTTCGATAATAAAATATTTCAACTGCGATCTATTCAATAGCAAGTTTGAAATATTACGTTGCTATGTGCTTGAAATTCTCAAACGGTTTATGATTTTGTTTTGTTATATTACATCTTCTCATTGCAGGTCTAGGCATGAAGAGTTGAAGTAAAGCGACAACGCATATGTAATATAATCTGCTTAAAGTATAAATATATACTTGGCCATTAAATTTAAACAAGCTAAACCGAAACTGGAAAAAGATGTGGTTGAGTAGTTTCTTCTCAAACTGAATATATGTACGAAACACTACATATAATATATTCCAGTTAGGTGACCAGGGCTAAGACACAGTCCAGCTGTGACTTCTACTTCCACCTTCACTTAATAGCAAGAACGAATTGTATACACGAGCTTCTGTGTTTCGAAATGACCATACAAAAGTAAGGATTCGAATATTCATACATCCATCCACTTAACTCTTTTCAGCTCAGTATTATTCATCAGAAAAGGAAGACACTGATAGACGACGTCAAGTAGCTATCAAAAGAAAACTAGCATTTTGCTCCTATTTATCTATCTTGAAATGGAATTTCGACTCGGTCTTTTGACATTCGACTTCATCTTCATAAATACCTGCTAGTTTATTGGCTGTCATCGCTTTTCTGAGTGTCATTAGAGCACGAGAGTAAACTTTTTACAGCTCGCGGGAGCTTAGATGCTAAAGTGGTGTCTATCTGATTGCAGGAACTTAGCTTGAAAAAAAGTTTCTTGTTGTGAAAAATAATAATAAACTGTCTTTGTTTGCAGTAACTAGAAAAATTCAGTTTGCGTTTGGTTTCGAGGGTAACCAATTACTTTGAAATGGCCCGAGGTACTACATGCTTCAAGGGAATTTCTTTAATACTAGAGCAGTGAATAAGTATTTTCCGAACGATAGCTTCGAAAAATCACAGTTTCTCGGCAACTTTCTACTAATTATTCTGCTCAAGAGGAGAATACATTTGAAAACGCAAGCACACAGCTGTCCTAGCCCCACATGCAGGTATGTAGCATGTGTGGCTCATATAAGGGATAAACCAAAATTGCTGTGAAAATCTCCAAGCTCCAGGTAAAATAAGAGAAAAATTATTAGCGGCAAATGCATGTGCAAATCCAACAGCTAAGCGATACAGCGATCAAGGTGTCAGGGTGGAGCGTGGCAAGGTAGCAGCTGAGCTGCAGCGCAACTTGCAGCTGTAAATGCTTGGTTTCCAGGGCAATCAGCCAAGTACAGTCCAAATGTAATATTTCAGTGGCTTTTTTGCTGGCGGACAGCGGCGTCCTCATCAATGCCGCTGCCGCTGTCGACGTCGACTTCGCTGCATTTGTTTTAGTTATTAGTGTGATTGACGCATTATTGTTGTTCTACTTGTTGTTATTTATCTATAGAATTTACATGTCGGCCTCAACGTCGCCTTAGCCCCCTTGCTGCCCGCTGCACTGTACTGACCTTCGGTGGGCAAAATAGATCGTAGCGTGCCCAGCGAATCCGGGCCCAGTTGGCTTTAGTCGTCTTCTTGTCACTTGATTGGTTGGTTCGTAGGCTTCAAGGCTGTTGTTGTTGTGCATGCATTTATTATTATTGTAGTTATTGGTGTGCTTAAAGTGTTGCTGCAGCAGGTGAGCGCTGCTGGTGGTTGGTGTGGGTGGTGGAGGTTGCTATGGCGGCAGTCGGGGTTCAATAGGTTGTCAAGAGCGTGTCAAATAGTTGCCGCCTGGCGGGTGGGTGCATAGGTCGGTGTGGCAACGCAGCTTTAATAAAATGGGTAATTCAAAGAGGAGGGTAGAATGGTGGCAGGTAAAACGGGGAGTGGGCAGTTCAATATGACCGTTACAAGCGTTACAAGCATTGAGGTATGAGTGAGTGTGGACAGCTTGCTTGAATTGTTGAATGAAAGGACGCTTAACGCTTCGAATTCGAAAATTCGAAGTTCAGTTTTATCGTGACAATGCTCCCTTCTCTCTTTTTCTCACTCTCTCTCTTTGTCACCGCTTCAAATGCTCTCTGTAGCTTTGCGCTTGTAAGTGCCAACTAACTTTTGTTCTCTCTGCCGCTCTTTCTCACTAATCGCTCTCTCGCTTTAGGATTATGTGGGAAAAACAGCCTAAACCGATTCTTCTTTAAAATGCATTACTTTTTTGTTTACTTTTATGCGTTTGTTAGTGTATTTTGAGGCGCATCAGGTGGAAATTGTAGAAAGCGTTTAGCTATTGATTTGAATGGTGAGTTGCTTAGGTTAAAATCGGTGAGTATTGATGAGTGCTCGAAAAGAAAACTATACAAATAAATAGTTTCAGAAATTTTAAATTTTTATTCCAAAATATTGAAATAGTGGCGTTTTATAAAATTTCTAACTTTTTTTTATAAAAATTCTGAAATTTAAAATTTTTTTTTGATATTTTTTGTTCGAACATTTTTAATTTTGTTCGAAAACGGTTTTGATTTTTGAAATTTTTATGGAAATTTGTTGTTCCAAATTACATAAAACAAGGAAATTTACATATTTTTTTCTAAAAAATACTTCTGTTCACACTAAAGCATATTTTAAAAATATTACAAAAATTATTTCGAACACATGTTTTTTTTTCAAAATTTAATATTATTTTTAGAAATTCGCGGTTTTCAAATATTTTTAACTTTTACCGAAAATGTTGAAATTTTTTTTTCGAAATTCGAAAATTTTGAAAATTTTCAATTTGACTTAGCGACATTTGTTTTTTTTATAAACTTTTAACTTTTATTCGAAAATGTTTAAAATTTTATTTTTTTCCGATATTGTCACTTCAAAAATTTTCAACTTTTATTTCGAAATTTTGAAATTTTGGACTTTTTTCAATATTCCCTTTTCAATAATATTGTCGAAAATTGCAATTTTTTTTTAAATCCCTTTTTTAATTTAATGAAAATTTTTTTCCTTAAAAAAAAAATTGGAAATGTTTATTATTGGGTTTTTCTAAAATACAATTCTGGTTTTACTAAAGCATATTTTAAAAATATTAAAATTTTTCGAATATACAAATTAAAAAAAAAATGTATTCGCTTTTTCAAAATGTTTTAAGTTTTTATAGAATTTTTTCTAAAATTTTTTTACGCCAAATCTTTTATTTTGAAAATTTTTAAAATATCCACCAACTCTTTTCATACATATGAAAACTTTATGATTAAATACTATTGAATAAAAAAACTGTGTCAGCGGAAAGTAAAATCCTCACCCTCCTTAGCGAGTGTGTGTGTGCGTCTGTTTAGTGACAAGATTTGACAGAATATCATCCATCTTCCCAATGACGTATCACATTTGTTTAAGGGAGTAAGTGATAAAGCAAATAAGCACATAAACACACTACCGTAGGCAAGCCTCAGCGAAACTGTAAGCTTTTGAGACACAAGCAACGCAAATATAAAATAACGGGAAGCCATAGCGCCGCGCAGTATGCAACAGTTTGCAAATAATTTATATTTCAGCGTATGCAGCGCAAGGAGGCGACTTAAGCGTGGTGGATTTCCTCGCTTTGGTGTTGCTTGTCACACAAACACAATAAGTATAATAAAAGCTTGGTAGGCTTTAAGGCGCTTGACATTTCTTTTTCATTTTTATTACATATACGCGTATATTTTTTGTTTGGCGGTTGTACTTTGCATGCAGCTTACATGCTGGGGGTTGCCAAATTGCTAATGGCTTTTTATTACCAACAAAGCGCATAGCATAATTTATGGCTTCAGTCTTTTTTATACGCGCGCTTAGGTTTTTTCACGAACAACAGACATGGGAAGCAGCGGAAAACTTCCATGTTTTACTGCATTGTAGTAATGTTATTTCAGTTTTTGCAGTTTACACTCTGCAATGAATTCATTTTCTAACTTTCCCTTTTTGTTATAATTTTATATTCTTAACTTTGTAATAAAAAACATACTTTTAGGTGCACACAGCGTTAAACTTTATGTATAAGGGAACTATTCCATCAACGACTTTAATGTCAAAGCTGCTGTCGAGCAGACATTATGGTGAAAAGCGGGTGACTTTGCGTGCAACACAATGGACTGCTGCTTTTTCTTCTTTTTTAAGTTTAATATTAAAAAAAATGTTTCCGCTTCAATATTTAGACATCCTAAACTCAACTTCTCGCCAATCAGTAAGTTTTTACCATGCAACTTGACTTCAACGATTAATTTTGCTATGAAATTTCTTCTACTTTTAAATTTTTTAAGCGTTTGCTTTAAAATAAGTAAAACAGCGAACATTTAAAAGCTTTAAGTACGAGTATTAGCACAGCTGAACTTGTGAAACACCACTGAAAATTCCACTATAATAACTCCTTGGTATAATTTGCAGGAAAGTAAAATATTCAGACCCATCGCAATAATTAAAAAAAGAAGTGAGCAATGGAAGCTGCTTCAACGCTGTAGATAAATATATTAGCACAGCTGAACTTGTGAAACAGCACTCAAATTTCCACAGTAGAAAAGTAAAAAACTTCAAATAGATCGAAATAAGTAAAAATAAGTAAAAACGGTGAAATAAGTAAAATAGGAATCGGCAATTAGAAGGAACTTCATCACATATCATATAATAGCACAGCTGAACTCGTGAAACACTAGTCAAATTTTCACTAAAATAGCTGTTGGGAATACATTTCTTGCAAAAATGTTTAGAAAAGTATTTATTACTTAATTGCAAAAGATTTGTCTTCTGTGCCAATTGGAAAATAAGTGTAAGCTTGATTTTCGGCAACATAAGTATATTAGATTCACGTGATTATAACTTATTTGCAAGCTAAAAGCAGCAGTTATGATAATTTCTGGGGTAAGAAGCAACTTTGTAAACCTCAATGCATAAGCCAACTAAGGAGAATACCAATGTTTTTAAAATAAGTATAATAATAATAAGCTAAGAAGTTCAGACTCACCATTTTTGAAGTATTCAAATGTTTCAAAGTTGCTGCAGCGCTGAAAAGAGAAAAAAAGCAGTTGTTACACATAAATTAAATACATAGGCGTAAGCAACAAAATATATTAGACGGAATTTATGGAGTTAAAAGGTAGATATTATTTATTTAGCTCCACAATTACTTGCGAATTAGTAGACGTTTTTCAGAAACTTCAACTCCTCAAAAGCCTTTTATTATTTACCATTAAATATAAAACAAAAATTTAAAATAAAATATTATAGATTTTTGTTGAAGTATTTTAGTGTTCCAAAAGTTCAGTTATACAAAATTATTGTATGCAAAGCCAAAACCGATTGGTTTTTCACTGTTTTCCCACCTTAAAGTTCGTAACTATTTATTATTAAGTTTAGAAAACAGGAATTATATGTTTAAGTAGAAAAATGAAGTGGTGTTCCACAAGTTCAGCTAAATGTATTGTTTCCAAAAAATTCACAAAGTCACGAGACACACTTAGTTAAAGCATTCCTAAGCGATTCTGTCACACATACTTACTGGAAACAATTATTTATTTACAAACATCTAATATTGTTGGTGTTCAAACGTACATTTATATGAAATTTATCCGTTAAAGTAAAGGAAAATGTAGTTCAAGATGTTTTTAAAGGTTGAACTTGCACTCAATATAAGACTTAAAGATGTATTGCTTCTAAAAATTTCACAAAAGCCATCATAGTCTTTAATTCAAGTTTTTTATGGCGATACAGAGCGCTAATTAAGCTCACTGATTAAAAGCTGTATGCAATGTGTTTATTGAAACCAAAAATTTGTTGATTTGGACATATAGTAGTAGCTAGTGTAAACAACTAGTACTGAAGAGGAACTTAGATATAAAAAAATATAGATATTTGTACGCAATAAGTATATTGATTTAGGCGTCTCAATTGAACACATGGGTCTTAGATGGCTACTGTTGAACTTGTGAAACCCCAAAAAAGCATGCCGCATTCCAACTTCATTTTGCTTTTCTAACATTTTTTTTAATAACATTTTTGTATATACAATAATCAACATGCATTTTAAACTTTTTTCTAGCACATTTCTTCGAACTCGAGCATTATTGCCAGATAAAAATACGAGCCATACTAATTAAGACCATATTTTTCCGAGCAATAATGGCGCAGCACAGAAATTGAAAGTTGCACGCCAACTTCATTGCAATGAGTTAATGAAATAAAATCACCAGCAACCGGCGGTATGCAACCAAAACAGAAAAGTGAAAACAACATAATAACGCAAAAACGCCTGCAAGTATGCTAGCCATGAAATTCAACCAACAGCTACTAATAATGTTGATGTGCTTTTATTATGAATTTTTATGAACACAACAACACTCACACACTGTCAGGAAAAATCACGTCTGCAAGTTGCTTAAAGAATGCTCCATGCTATGTTCCATGCACGGAAATGCGTTATAAGCTAAAGTTTCTATTTTAAAGCATACTTTGCGGCGCTAATTAGCGGTAGCGCTACTTTGGCTTGGTAATGAGACTGCAAATATGTGTGTGTGCCCCATATACGCTAGCTGCTAATGGTCAAAGTTAAGCATTGCTGGCAAAATATAATCGCACAACAATTTTTTTGCATACTTTTTGGCGTACCTGCGCAAAACGCGCTCACAACAGCGCAATGTTAACGGCAAACCTGTTGAATGGCAAGCTACAGCCGCCATAAGCGTATTTGCTTGTGTATGGCAATGCCAAGGTAAAGTCTATTTTTAGGCGCATTATATTAAAACGCGTGATATTTAATTAAAATTGAAAACTTTATAAATTTTTGGATAATTTTAATGAATGAAACTAATTAAAATCACTTTTGAGTAAATGCAATATTTTTCATTTTTGTTTACGCAGAAAAGTATGCTGCAAATATTTCAATAAAGTTGCAGCATATTAACTACATGCTGGTTAAGCTTAACGCATTCATTAATTGTGTATGTAGAAAAGTTATCCCAACGAATATTGGTATACAAAATTTACAAAATATTTGAAATAACAAAAAATCCACAAAACCAAAAGCGTTAAATAAATTTCCTGAAATAAACTAACGCACTTCCAAATAACCGACTAACTGAGCTAACTCTCCACTTCTCATCTCTACACTTAGCCGCCTGTCATAACCCCATCAGTCAACGCAACAAATTGTGTCATTAATGTTAGCACGCATTTCTACACCCATTTGTTGTTAGAGACACACGCTTCGGTTCGTGCGTACAGTACGGCGCAAAATGCATTTGCTGATTAATCAGTTGTTGTGGGCTGTTTGTAAATTGACTACAACTCTGCATGCAAATTACGGTAATAATTGTGGCATTGGAAATGTGTGCGTAAACGCAGCTGAGATTGGTAGTTACACATACAAGTGCGTAAGGCGCCTAAATGTAGGCTATGCAAAATAAATGCACACTTATTTCGTTGCAAAATAACAGTTCTATATTTGGAAGATGAACTAAAGAGATAGTGTGGCTTATATGTGCAATTGAATACTACGAATTTAATTATAATCAAAAATAAAAATATTAACAAATTAGTTCAAAATTATTTTCTTCAAACTAATATAAGAAAAAAAAATAGATTCTGTAAAATTTCTGGCAAGAATTAGCGAGTTTTAGCTTTACTTACTTCAAAGAAATACATTCCAAAATCGGAAACATTAGTAAAGTTTATTCAGTACCCAAAATAATCTACTGTTCCACAAGTTCAACTTAATGAAATTTTTTTAGGAAATTTGTCTTGAAAAAAATGTTAAAAAATGAAATGTTTACTAATATTTTTTTTCCAAAAGAGTGTACCAAAATTATAATAAGTACTAAAATGTAAATTTTTTTTGTAAAAGTATGTACTAAAAATATTTACTAAAATTCTAAATATTTTTAGTAAATTTTTTTGAAAATATTTGTTATAAAATGCAATGTTTACTAATAATTTTTTTTCCAAAAATGGGTACTGAAATTAAGTACTAAAAATGTGTTAAAAATATCTTTCAAAAATTCACTAGTTTCTTACCAATTTTTTTCTTCTAAAAGTGTGTACTAAAAATGCAGCAAATAAAGTTGTTTAGAACACATACAATCTTTTACTAATATTTTTTTGGAAGTGTACTAAATTATGTACTAAAATTTTGAAGTAGATTTATATAAAATGTATTTCTTATAAAATGCAATGTTTACTTATAATTTTTTTCTAAAAGTGTGTACTGAAATTAAGTACTAAAAATATCTATCAAAAAATTCAATAGTTTCTTACCAAAATTTGTTTCCAAAAGTTTGTACTAAAAATGTAGTAAAAATAGCTTTTAAGAACACATGCAATTTTGTTTACTAATATATTTACGAAATGTACTAAAATTATGTACTAAAAATATCTGTGCAAGTACTAGGCATTATGCATACAAATATGAACCAATTCTTCATCGAAAATCTTGGATCTAAAATAGTTTTGGTACTAAAAATTTGTACTTAATTTTTTCTAAAATTATTAAAAAATTGTGTACTAATTTTTTTTTTTATTTTTTGTAGTTATTTTGTTTTCTGAGCTCAATGCATAATAATTATATCGCGTAAAAATTAGTTTATGTGAACTTCAGACAATCACTAGAAATTTTTACTTAAATTTCATTAAACATTTGTACTAAAATTTAGTACTAATTTTTTTTACTATTTATTCAAATTTTTTACAAAAACATTTTAAAAAATTTTTCTGATTTTTTAGTTGAATGCATTTATATTTTATCATTCAAAGCATAAATAATGTGAACTTCAGACAATCATGGGAAATTTAAGCTCAAACTATGATTAGAAATTTGTACTAAACACTTGTACTAAAAATTTGTACTAAAAATTATTTCATTCCCTTTTCCCATTTTTAAGTCCTAGGTGTTTTTTTTTCACAAAATCATTGGAAATTTAAATTCAAAATATGATCAAAAATGTGTACTAAAATTTAGTACAAAATTTTTATAAAAATAAAAAAAATATTTGCATAAATTTTGTGCGTTTTATTGCAAGCTTTCTCTATCCCTAAAAATTAGTTTAAGTTAACTTCAGACAATCACAGGAAATTTAAGCTCAAAATACAATTAAAAATGTGTACTAAAAATAACTTTATTTATCATTTTATTTTCCTAGGTGTAATTGCTGCTACAATTTTGACACTTACTCACTCTGAATAACTCCGAAGATTTGAAATTTCGATTTATTCTCTCTGATTTTGACAGAAACACAAAACTGTTGATTGAGGCTCTAGAGAAAACTAGCAACCGGGTGAAAATCAGCAAGCAGTTTCGGAAAAGCAATAATTAGCCAGCACCAACAATAATGACAGCAACAGCAATGGCAACCACAGTAGCCACAGCAGACGTAGATTTAGAACAAATAAGAACAACAACTTGCCACATGTTGCATGCGAAAGAATATGTGCAAAGAAGAAGAAGAAGATGGAAAAACACAATTCACATGCAATTTGTGTGATTGAGGCAGGGAAAAGCCACAAGCCGAAACTGCAAAAACTGGCTATGAACCGCAAACGTGCAACAACCACAACAAACAACAGCAGAAGAAAGTGTGTAGCACAACAATAGCAACAAACGAGCGATGCCAGAGTGAGCGCCTGCCGCACAAACTACTCAAGTCAATTTCGCACAAGAGATTTTCAATTTCGACCAAAAACGTCGAAGGAAATGAAGCAAAGGAACGTGGCGCAACTCGGCGCACTGCTGAGCTACTACGCCATTGACTGCGGACCACAACGCACCGCACAAATTGACTGCAGCCAGTACGGACCACAATAACAACAACAACGCCAGCGACCATAGAGTAGACAAAGACAATGCGAACGGGCAAACAACAGCAAAAAGGACATTCGAAAAGGACACAAAGCGCGCGCGCCTTACTATAGCAGTTTACATAAGGATAACGGTACACACACACACATGCGCTTCGACTTCTTAGCCACTTACACAGCGCAGATTGTTTGCCTAGCTGACTGCTTGTTTGGATTTGGCCAGCAAAAAGCATAACAATGGCTCACCAGGCAGGCGCCGGTGTCTTCGCCTACATCCACGCCGTAGCCATCTTTGCTGTGCGCGCTAACAACAATAAGATAATGGCAATCCAATTTGTTAAATGGATTTCGCGTTGCGTGTGCGCGCGCGCGTGCGGCAGCCACAGCCAGCAGCTGCAACGGCAGCGCGTGAGTGCGGCAGTGCAGGGCACCCGCTGCAATTTTACTGATTTTTCTTTGCACTGTCACGCATTCCCGCTTATTTGCCAGCTTGCTACCAATCGCTTTGTTGCTATTGTATGTTTTCGTGCCGCATATTACGCGCTTTCGTCGCTGTCAGCCATTGGCGCGTCATGTTTACTAATTCTGCGAAAGCCATTGCATGCTGAGCGCAAGGAGTTTGTGAGGTGTTCTAATCCCTTTGTTAGCCAGCAGTCATTCTTGCAGCTGTTTAGCTGCTAGCTGGCGCGGCGTGTGCAATTGATGGCGGCTTATTGTTTGTGCAGCAGCCAGCTCCTCCTGCCGCTGACTCCAATTCATATGTGTTGCATTTATTTGCTACGCACTGCCTGTAATGAGCTGCTAATTAGCTAATGAAATGCCTGCTTATCTCTTCATCACGGCGCCACACACGCCCTCTTTCGGCCGCCAAACTCTGACACCTACGCAGCTGCTGGCGCTAGCCTGCATCTGTTATTCTCTATGTTAAACAAAATTCTGTGCCATTTATGTGTGGGATAAAGCTTATGTGTGTAGTTGTAGTGTTGAAGGACTTGATATATGCAGGGTTGCTTTGATATTTTGTTAGTAAGCCGTTAATGGCGTGCTCTGCTAACTATTTGCTGTGTGCTTAGTGTCAGATTAGAGTCTAAGAGGTGCTGATAAATATTTAAAAATTTCCATTCATAATTTAACGTTTCTTTGTACAGCGTAATTTGTACTAAAAAGCTTTCCGAAAACAGTTTAGTACAAAAATGCAATTTTTAGTGTTAATTATTGCTTATACAAATTTCGTTAAGCAAAATTTTCATAAAAAATTAACGAAAAAATTTGGGTACTAAAATGCATGCGAAAGATGTACTAAATTTTAGTACTAAATTTTGTATCGTAAATTTCTTTACTAAATTTTAAACACTAGTAATTTAGTACTAAATAGGTTTCTCATTCGTTTTAGTACTAAAACTTAAAGTCGAAATTATGTATTAAATTAGTACTAAAATATATAGTGAAACAGGTGTACTAAATTTAGTACTAAAATATTAAATTCAAACTAAAGTGTACTAAATTTTAAGCGTTAACCTTTTAGTTTTTCTCTGTACTAAAATTTAAGCTGTAACGTAAATTCTTAGTCAGAAAATTTTTTTTTCGACTAAATGATTAAAAAAAAATGTGTGTACTAAATTGTCAACTTGGGTTTCTCAAACGATTTTAGTACTAGAAATTAAACTATTATATTTTATAGAAATAAATAATAGTAGTAAATAAGAAAAATTTCGCATTTAAAAGAATGCGGAAAAATAATATCTGACTTGCCTTGCCTAAAAGTATGCAACATTTATTATTTTTTCGTATAATATAAACAAGTATTCTTTAAGATATTTGATAGAAATTAATAAAGTAGTATGCAAGAAAAATGTGAAAATAAAAAAATTTCGGAAATTTAATATCTGACTTTAATTGCCTAAAAGTATGCAAAAATTATTAAAATCTATTTTTTGTTGTAGAAATAAGAAAAAAGACTAAGTTAGAAATAATGGAATTTGTTTCGAACTCTTGAACGCCAAAAAGTACATTTTACCGGTTCACAGCGCCCAAAAATATGCTAAATTATATTATATAAAATGTATTTTTTGAGGGAGAAAAATAGGTATGACCTATGCTGGAGTTAAAAATTATGTAAAATTTAATTTTATGCGGGAAAACGTTTATCTATGTAAAACAATTATCTATGTATAAGAGTTTCAACTCCTTAAGCGCCTAAAAGTATAGCATATTTTAAAATATTCACTTTGAAATTATTCCCTGTGCGGATAAAATTTTTCATATTTCATATATTTTTATTTTAAAGAAAAAGTTTGTAACCCTTCAGCGCCTAAAAGTGTACCAGTTTAAAATATCTGTTATTCTTTTAATTTTTAATTTTTAATTTTTAATTTTTCATATTTTGTATTATATATTTTTTGTTTTAAAGCAAAAGTTTGTAACGCTTCATTTTTTAAAGTACGCTTCATAGTAGAAATCATATTAGAATTGCTTTGAGCGCCTAAAGGTATGCAAACATTTCCAAATTATTTGTTGTTTTTTACAGATCTGAATGTACGTACATTTTATAACTAGAGCGCCTCAAAATATGCACAATTTCGAAATATTTTTTAAAATTTTCAAATTTTATATATTTTTGTTTCAAGAAAAAAGTTTGTAAACCTTGGTTTATAAAAGTGTTTTCCAAAATGAGCGCATAAAAGTATGCAAACATTTTCTTTCTGGTTGTTTTACAGAAAAAGTCTGATATTCATACATTTTAAACTTAAAACGCCTAAAAATATGCAGCATTTCGAAATATTTGCCATTTTTCAAAGTAGCCATCAAACGCTGTCAGAATTTAAGCCTTTTTTGAAAGTAACCATGTTATTAGCACTGACTGGAGCGTATAAAAATATACAAACATTTTGAATTTTTTGTTGTTGTTGTTGTTTTTTAAAGAAGTTTTTTTTTTGAAAGTAGTCTGAAACATTTTCAAAATTTATTTGTTGTGTTTTTGTCTTTTTCAGTAAAAGTTTGATGTACGCACATTCCAGTCCCTTGAGCGCCTAAAAATATGTAAAATTTTCTATTTTTCGAGATAGTTCGAGATATACTGCGTCTCTGCGAGTATTATACGAAGCTAAGCGATAAATCGACAACCACTCTGCAGAATCCGCAACTGCTTTGCAAAGTATATACATATGTATGTATGTTTGAAGCTTACTTCATCGGTATGTGTGGGCTGGCTGTGCGTTTGTGTTGGCTTAATCTGCTTGCCATGCGCGGCGGAACTATGTAAGTCTTGGTATTACGATTTTCTTGCTATTCTTATTTTTACATGAAGAAAACAGCATAAATCAGTTAACGGAAATGCTGCACACACACAAACACAAACACATATGCATAGCAGCGCTTCACTGGCATTACACAGGTACACACACACACACAGCAGCGCTTTGCTATTGAAATGCATTGATAAATATTATTGTTATATTTTTTTTCGTTTGTTTTTTAGTCTCCGCATTGCTTTTGTTGTTGCGCAGTAAGCTTTCATTATACGCTGCGCAGCTACTTCGCTTTCCGTTTAAATCGCAATTTTTTCGGAAATATAAATTTTTGCTATGCGACTGCTTCTGTCGCTACTTCATCAGCAGCTGCCGTTGTTTTCATCCCATTTGGCGTGTATATGGTATATATGTATGTGTGAGTGTGTGTGTGTTTTGTTGTCATGGTTGCATGTTATTAAATTCCAGCGCATTGCTGTACAATGGCAAGCATTCATTGGCGCGCACCGCCCCCAGCGCGGCTATTGTTTGCATATGCTGCGCGCGCTGTGTGGTTGTTGGCGCTCCTTTTAATATTGATATTACTATTGTTGTTGTTTTTGTTGTTATTGTTTTTGTTGTTATTGCTTTTGTTGTTATTGTTCTTTATGCTTCTTTTTGTTATATGCTGGCACAGTGAGAGCTACTGGCGCTGGTCACCCTGGCAGCGCTGCCAACAGAGCTCGCTTGTTTATACACATATTTGTACTGGTATGCATGTGTGCCTGTATGTGTGTGTGTGTGCGGCAGCAACGCGCTGACCCTCATTTAATTGTTGGCATTCATTTGTTGGCGCTGCTGCGTGATTTTTTACCTCACTGCACGAGCGGCGGCGTGTATTTTATCCACATATTTTCACAAAAATGTCCACTTTTTATGCAAAGGCACACACACACACCACCACTCATGCATACATGCGCACTGCAGATAATAGTGGTTCAATGATTTTTGTTTTTGTATTTTTTTATATTTATTTTTGGTATATTTCCTCAACATGTTTCGAACTTTTTGCTTAATTAGCAGCCATTTGATACACACGGATGCCATTGTAATAATTCCAGCTGTAGATCTATAAGCATTTATACACACACACACACATGCACGCATACATACAAGTATATGCATAATCCACGTAAGCGTTGAGAATTTAATGCAGCTGCATGGCATCGGATTTCATAATTGTGCAAGTGTATGCATTAATTGGGCGCTTGTGTTGGTCGAAACATGCTCTTACATGGTCGTTAGCTGTTGAGCGCTTGTAGTTTTAATGAGCTACTCATTAATTGCCAGACACAAGTACACGCAGACACATACATTTGCAGACGTCTATATTTAAAATTGTATACATTATGTGAAGGCAGGCAAGCGTACTTGCATATTAACTACTTGTGGCAATAAGTGCACAGAAAAATAAAGAAATATTATACAAAAATAAAAAAATAGAAAAAATTAAAAAAAAAATAGCAAAAAATAGAAAAAATTCCTAAAAGCAGCAAAAATAGTTGCAAGCTTCAAAACTCAAAATATTTTTTAGAAAAAAGTGACCTTCGACTGCATTGAAGCCATAATATCCCTCACAAGCGCATTTCCGATAGTATAAAAGAGAATAAAAAGTTCTTTAACTTCATTTTAATCAGCCAATCTGTATGGCAGCTATATGTTATAGTCAACCGATTCAAATATAATATAATCGGAGATTGTAACGCTAGCTTGAACAAGATCTTGTGCTGAATTTCGTGACCCTATCTTATCAAACAAAAAAGTTTTTCATAAAAAACTGGAATTTGATCCCACAGTTTGTATGACAGCTATATGCTACAGTTGACCGATCTGAAAAATTTCTTGGGAGATTGTAACGATGACTTGAACAATAATCTGTGCTAAATTTAGTGATGAAAACTCATCAAACAAAAAAGTTTTTCATAAAAAACTGGAATTTGATCCCACAGTTTGTATGACAGCTATATGCTACAGTTGACCGATCTGAAAAATTTTTACGTTGATTGTACCATTGCCTTAGGCATTAATCTGTGCAAAATTTGAGAAAGATATTTCAACAAACAAAAAAGTTTTTCATACAAGAACTTGATTTTTATCGGTCAGTTTGTATGACAGCTATATGCTATAGTGGTCCGATCTGAACAATTTCTTGGGAGATTGTAACGATGACTTGAACAATAATCTGTGCTAAATTTAGTGATGAAAACTCATCAAACAAAAAAGTTGTCCATACAAGCACTTGATTTTCATCGGTCAGTTTGTATGACAGCTATATGCTATAGTGGACCGATATCGACAGTTCCAACAAATGAACAGCTTCTTTTGAATAAAACGGCAGGTGCAAAATTTTAGAGCGATATCTGAAGAACTGCGGGACTATTTCGGTAATAAAAATTTCAAAATTATAAACTAAAATCCTCCGAGCGCCTAAAAGATCACAGCAAGCATACTATATACATATGTAAATACAATATAGTTTTCCATAATTAAGCTAAAATGCCACAATAAGCAATTAAACATATGTTACGCATCAAAATCGAGAAAAAATAATAATAACGCCAAAAAGTATGCAACGACAATATTAAAAAAAACAGCATTATTAGTTAACAAAACGTCAACGCTATACATTTTTGTAACCATACCGACTAACTAAACAAAGCAATTAAAAAACAATTTTGTAAACAAATAAATTAAATTAATAAAGCGCTTAAAAGTATACCTTTGGTTTCGTAATTTTTGCTCATTAATTATATTTTACATAAAAACGCATACAAAAGTATTAAATTACCAACAAAAACAGAAAAAATGGAAGCAAATAAATTATTTGAATATCTAAGCGCCTAAAAGTAGACGTTTTAATTATATGCTTATATGCTATATGAGAATGTTATTAAAAAAAATGATATAATTATCTTATGTATAATAATTGCGTCATTTCATTATATTAATTTATTACAGCATGGAAAGCCTACACAAATAAACATATGTTCAAATTTCACGTACTTTTTCTGTGAAATGCCTAAAAGTATGCATAATATTTCTATGATATATTATATAATAAGTTTGTGTATAAAGAGTGTTGAGTAACATACTATTCATTAAAGGAAAATGAATTGTTTAAAAATTTAGTTGTTTTAAAACGTAAACTAATAAAAACGTCTAAAAGTATGCTTGATATTTTTGTAGCTTTTTAGCGCCACTAAACTATAAGCTTATCTATGTAAAGTTTCCAGCTCAGTTTAAAACTTTAGATAACATAAAGTAAAACCTATAAAACTAATCCAGCGGCGGCATATTGTATCAAAGCGCCTAATTGTAGGCACTGATGTTGAATATCTGCGGTTTGCGAACTACGAGCATGAAAAATTGGCATATTTCACGCTTATCTTGCAAATTGCCAAATAATACAATTCTTTATTGAAATATCGAACAACTTTAAGTTGGCGCCTAAAAGTATGCTAGTAAAACTATGATTTTTGCAAATTTATTCATACATTCGTAACAAAAGGGCATATTTTAGATAACCCTTCAATATATACGAAAATTAATAGTATTTTGAGGAAAAGAAGCCGCATTTTTCAAATTAATGCCTAAAAGTATGCACGTAAAAATTTATCTTCAAAAGTTATTGATAAAATATGCACATAAAAGGGTAGGAAATAACTTCGAACTTTGAATCTGCTAAGTTCTTACTGTTTTTTCAAAACTTTAGACACCTAAATGTATGCTAAATTAAATGGAGGACACGTCGTAATTAAGTAAATAACTTATTATTTGTATCGAGTTTACAGGCACAGCTGCCTTCCAAAGACGTCTAGCAAATTGTATTGTATGAAGCTGTTTTTAGCAGTCTTCGCCTGTCTAAATGAGAGAGTTTCATCTTAAAACTTAATTGCAATAACTGTGCCTAAGAGTATATTAAGATATATTATGTATGCAGTTGGCACATTGATTGATAAAGCGTATTCCACTATTTTTAAGCTGTAGTAAGCCCATATCTAATGGCCACCTAATCAATTTCTCACACAAATCATCATTAGAGCACGCTTTTAGGCGCAACATATGCACTACTTTTATTCACGTAACGATTAGCTAATGAACTTGCCGCCGCTTATCGGCAACTGGCGCGCACATGCACAGGTGTTAAGGATTTGCGATTTTCAACCCTTTAAAATCCAATTATGCTGTCAATTGTTGAAGCTTGGCGGCGCCAAGCAACAGCTACCAAGACGCTACACTCGCCAGACTTGCCACATATGTCGCCTCGCAAGCACATTATTTATGCAGCACAACAACAATGCGCACTACAACAATGCAATCAACGTTATAATAATGCTTAAATCATACACGCGCAAGCACATGCACACACACATACGCAACCTGGCGTGTAGGTGTTGCTGTTAGCGACTGCGGGCGGCAGTGAATATCAGCGCTGCCAACTGCCTTGTAGTCGTGCCTGCGCGCTGCTGGCCTTTTAATGTTCTGCTTATGCCCCTTTGGTTGGCGATAATGTCAACGCAGATATTCGTGGTGTGCTTCCAGGCGTTGTATTGCCCAACTGGTGTTCAGTTCTTGCGTTGCGGCATGCTTCAACGGCATACTTGAATCTGATCAAGCGCTCAGGCACTTCATTGTGTCTATCTGTCAGCGCCGCTATCTGTCGTATGCTAGCCCCTATAGGTATGCTTGCTTGGTCCGATTGTTATGCTCGACATTTATGCTTTCACGCTTGTTCACCTTTTATTATCAACTCATGTGTTGCGCATGTGACAGCGTTCATTGTGTGCCTGGTGTGTGCTATTCTTTTCTTATCGCTTTACTTTTTCATTGATTCTTAGTTTCCGTTACCCTTCCATATCGCTTAACACTTACCAAATTGTTGATAATAATTTCAATAATAATAGCTTAACCTAACAACTGCGCCACTTAGCTACGTGAAGTAAATATAAATGATTTTTTTTTGTAAATAATTGCATACATATGGGCGCAATGACACTGAAGCCTGAAATTCGGAACTATTTTTTATCTTATTAAAAGGGGTTTTTAAAGTTTTTTATGCATTTAAATTGCTAAGCGACCACTTAATATATGACACGCCTAAAGGTAGACTATGTTTTCTCACAAATGGTCTTAAAATCAGTGGAAAATCTATAAACTAGAATTATGAAGTTAGTGTTTTGAAGCCAAATGAGCTGAGTGGATTTTTGGTTTCATTTTAGGAAACGACTCTCTTTCCATGAGCAACCCTGGAAGCTTCCAACTCTTCAGGTTAACTTAAGGTAAAAATAGACTTTAAGGTGTTATATGAATAATATTAAACGGACAGGTCTCACCAAAAGGAACTGGTATTTTAAGAAGCTCAAACTATTTTAAGTCAGAAAAAGGGTAAGTATCCGTTATAGTATATATTATACCAGAAAAGTCGGAAGACAAGGAAATGGTGTCCAGAAACTAGATGAGACCGGATCTCAGATATCAGAATTTAAATGTTCGGAACTAGCCAAATATTAGATAACAGATATAAAAGATCTGAAGATAAAAATCAGAGATCAAAAGAGAGTTAACAAAGCCCAGAACACAAAGTATAAAAACTTAATTAACCATAAAAACAAAAAATTAGAGAACAGAGAACCGAAAACCAACCGAAAAGGTATAAAATGAGAAAGTAGATGAGTATATAAATGAGAGTTCTCAGAGCTTAGAGGATGATGTCCTGAAAAATAGTTATAGGTAACAGACTGACAAGAGACGGTAGGAAGAACAAGATATCAAAAAGGAAAGATGCCAAGATAGAAATCAGAAATCGGAGAAGAGTTATCAAAAGCCCGGGCGCAGAGAATAGAAGACAGATACTGAGTTATATATAACAGAGGCCTGATGATTTGGAAAATAAGATAAAAAGCAGACATCATTGGTTCGGAGGTGAGTTATCAAAGGCGATGAATAAAAGAGGGCTGATGAACTGGGAAATAATAAAAACAAAAAATCAATGACCAGCGATCCAAGACCAAAAACCAAACACTAGATATGAAAAAAATCTGAGACTAAAAGCTTGAATACTGAAGCCAGATAAAAGAGATCAGGTATAAAAAGAAATAATCATAAAGTAGAGCGCCAAGTTTAGAGGCCACAGACCATTTGCTAAAAATCAAATAGCTGGGACCAGGGATCCGAAGACAAAACCTGTAAAGTAGAGACTAGAGTACAAACTGGAAATATCAGAAAAACGGGCAATTTGATATAAGTTAAAGATCAAGACCAAAACCATAAAGCACAGGCGACAGATACCAGAAGACAAAGAGCGAAAACCGGAGAACCTTAACCTCGAAAGATCGCAAATATTTTGCCTGTTATATATCGCTTCGTGAAGGTAAGTCTTCAGCATTCACACCACCCATGTCCAACGGCTGTCCTTGTGCCACATTTTACATGCGCGTATTAAATTGTTTACTTATTGGCCCGTTTTTCATGGCCACAATGCATGCATTTTAATTAAAATCAATTTTAATTGATTTCGGAGCAAAAGTTAAACAAGTCGGCGGTGTGTGCCAACGCACGAAAATGAGTGGCCTTATGAGCGGCCAGTAAAAAAAAAACACAACAGCATAAGTAAACATAATGACAGCACGCAAAGCGCGAGTAGAAAAAGGGCAAGAGGAGCGAAAAAAATATAAACAAGTGAATACACGCGCGAAGCCCAGTCAGCACGCGGCACCGAGTGTAACTGTGGAACAAAGAACTGATGAGCACTCGGCGCGTGGGTCGCAGGCAAGTCGAAAAGCCATGCAGCAGGCGTCGTGTCTGGTGAAACGCGAAAATTGCGCTTTGTTCGCTGTTTGTTGGTGCTGGTTGTTGCTTTCACTTCAGTCCCGCATTGTTGTTTTTGTTTTGTTACCTTGCCCATATGGCCGCCACAAATTGATAAATAAATCAGACGGCAAGCGAGTTTTGTGCTCTCACTGTAGCTGGTGGAGTATAGCGTTGCATAAAAATTTTTCTAAACTTATTTGTTCTTGTTGTTGTTGTTGTTTTTTTCTTTTTTGCTTGTTGCCACTGATCTTTCGATCGGTTTGTTAGCCGCTCAGATAGTTGACTGTGCATTTGTGTTAATTATTATGCGCATTGTCAGACAGTATTGCCAATCTGCTCAGAGCGCCCGAAAGTATGCAATGGTAATGCGGGAACTGTATTAAAGGCCATAAATATGGAAGTTTCGTGGATTTAAACTTTAAAGTTAAGAATTTGAAAAATAATTGGTTTAAATTTTTTTTTCCTTTTTTTCAAAATTTTATGATATTTTAAAATTTTTTTGAAACTATTTTTTAATTTTGTAATCTTTTCCATATATTTTAATTTTATTTGTGGGGAAAACTTGAAAAAAAAATTGAAAAATTTATTATTGAAAATATTTTGGCATTTTAAAAAAATAAATTTTTGAAAATTTAAAAAGAAAGTTTTAAAAATGTATTAATTTGCTTTAAAACATAAAATGAATTTGATATAGAAAACTTTTTAAAATTATATATTTTCAGGCGATTTTCGAAAATTTTCCAAAGCAATATTTCAACTGCCCTTTTCCAAAATTTGTTTTACTTCTATTTTTCAATTTATCCTGATATTTCTTTTTCCGAAACATTTCAAGTTTCTCTTTAGCTTCACTTGATTCTTGGTACCTCGGTGTCATTCACATAGCAAAGTATGCAATTGGTAGTTCTTAAGAGTACTTTTCTACGAAATTAGCCACACTACTCCCTCTTTAAAGCAAACTTTCCACGAACTATTTGCAACAGTCACAGTCTACTAAGTCGCTGTTATAACTGTGAAGCGAGCCAAGTGTATCATGCAATTTTGCTAATGAGTTATTAGTAATAGAAATTATCAAGAAAAACATACAAACTTATAGTAGATTGTGCAGTTTGCAACGGCTAATACAAGCAGCTTTTAGTTGACCTTCAGTCTTCTCGCTTGTAATCCGTTGAGTTGAGTTAACTTGTTTTTAAGTTAAATTAAGAGGTGTGTGAAAGAATATTACGGATAATACGTGCGCTTAAGCTGAGCACAATGAGCGTGTTTGGCTTTCATACAGAGTCTTCCAAGTTAAATAAAGATTATGAAAAGTTTGTAGCAAACAATTAGGCGCATTAGCACTTTAAGTGTGTAATTTCTTGTTTTGAAAGTTTGGATTATAAGCAAAGTTAAGAGTTTTGTAGGTTATGGTTGATTGAAACTTTTCGGAAAACTATGTCAAACAATACAGAAGGTTTTTTAATATTGAAAAAATATGAAGCTGACCAAAATAATGTTAAAAAATTAGAAAATTTAAAAAAGCTTGAATAAAAAATGTTTTAATTTATTTATACGGTAGCTGCGACACTAATTTTTCCGTTTTTTGTTTTAATTATTTTTTTCAAATTTTTTCGAATTTTTTTTCGAAATTTTTTTTTCAAAAACTTTTTCGAAATTTTTTTTTCAAAATTTTTTCCAAATTTTTTTGAATGTTAGTTGTTTTTAAATATTGTAATTGTATTTTTTGTTTCAAAAATTTTTTTTTGTAATTATTTCTTCAAAAAAACGCCTCAATGTGAATCCACCAATTCTAAGTAACCTCTGTTTAACATCATCATTTGCTTATTCCACTTAAATTAGCTATGCTGCTTAAGAAAAAGTTACCTGCAGATAAAATCGGTTTATCATATGTACTCATACACTCGAAGGCCGATACAATAGCTTACAAACGGGCGCATATTTGATCCACCTACATTTATATACATTTCTAAATGCCTGAAAGGCAGCTAAGCGCAAAGAAAATAATACAAAATATCAAAAACAAACAACAACAGCAATAACAAATAACAAATAAACCAACTCACTCACATACACAACCACACACATGCGCACAGCTTATCAAACCACCCTCAGCGCACATGTAAAGAAACCGAACCCAAATGTTCACACACGTACACAAACACACAGACACAAGGATAGGCAACACGTCACAGCGTGTTGCGCTTATTACATTTCGCAAAGCATACTTATAGGCCTCAAAGCCGTCACACATATCTACACACTTGTGTGCGTAGTACAAACACACATACACACACACTAACACAGTGCATTGGTGCCAGGCAGTCTGTTGGTTTAACGATAACGGTAGCGACTGTAGCGCAGTACTACGAGTGAGCGTGAGAGGGAGAGAGTAGCGGATGTATGTGGGGTGTCGTCGTCTAGTGTGAGAGATGAAGTTGGCAATTTCGAAACCAACAACAAAAACGAACACACCTCAGCCTCACAGCGCTATATTCAAGGTTAAAGCGCTGAATTGCGGTTGCAGAGTGAGAACATGTGGGCAGCCTATGTAGTGAGCAGAGAGGGAGTTCACAAGTGCTCAGACAAATACCGAACAAAATACATTTGTTGTTGTGCCAAGCTTACTTATACTCTCTTATTCTCCTATTTTGCAAAACAAACTACGAGAACATCTTTACTACCACTTCAAAGAGCTCTCTCTCTCTTTCCTCATTCAGCTTTTATCAGCATTTGCCTAAATACTCTCTGACTCTCAGTTATGTTCTCACACTTTAGCCAACTCTTTCACTTACAATAATCATTGTGGCTCTCATTTGGTTACTGTCTAGTCTCTAAATATTTATATGGCTGCTCATTGCTGTCGGCATTGCCTTGTCCTTTGTGCTGACACGGACGTCCAACAGGTAGAACCTTGAGCTAAAAAGCATGCAACAGTTTTTATGTGCTCAATGGCTCAGAGCTGTTTTTGCTCCTTTCTGCTATTTTTATTCATAGCTAAAGGCAGCTGATAAGGTCGTCGCAGGCAAACACAAATCCATATATATTCATAATTAAATCTGAACACACAACAGTAATACAGCTAACTTAATGGATATGTACTTTTTGCAGCGAGGCTAAATGTGGGGGCAGAGTAAAAAGCAAGGACTTGTGATTTATGCTGCTAAAACATTTAAAAATTTCTGCAAGCAACATAAATTCTTTTGATTATAATTTTAATACTGAAAAAATTTGGCTTAAGCTAAAATTGAATGTAAAACTTCATTTACAATTGCAATCTCAATTACAATTGTGGTCACTATTATGATTAGATCAGAATACAAGAATACATTACAATAAGTTATGGCATAAGAAAGCCATTATAATTGCAATTCAAATGTTAATATTACAATTTTCATGAGAGCAAAAGCAAAGATTACTTTCGGTATTACTATTTCAGTGGTAATTACAATTAAAATTACTCTCGCCAATACAATTTCAGTAATTACAACTACAATTACTTTGGTCAATACTATTTCAGTGGGAATTACAATTACAATTATTTTCACCATTACATATTTAGTTTTAATTACTATTATAATTACTATCACCATTACAATTTTAGTTGTAATTATAAGTACAATTACTTGCGTCATTATTGTTTCAGTTGTAATTACAATTAAAATTACTCTCGCCATTACAATTTCAGTAATTAAAACTACAATTTCTTTCGTCCACACTATTTCAGTTGTAATTACTATTATAATTACTATCACCAATACAATTTTAGTTGTAATTACAACAAAAATTACTTGCGACATTACTATTTCAGTTGTAATTATAATTAAAATTACATTCACCCTTACAATTTTAGTTTTAATTACAACCACAATTACTTTCGTTTTTGCTATTTTAGTTGTAATTATAATTACAATTATTTTCACCATTACAGTTGCACTTGTAATTACATTACATTTACAATTACTAATAATTCACGAATATTGGAATTAGAGTCAAAACCTCCACTACGAATTATAATTAAAATCACAATTACAATTACAAATGCAATTAAAATAACAGTTATCCATAAACTAACAATTACTTTCACAAATACGATTGGAATTACCGCTAAACTTACAATAACGTTCACCATTACAATTTTCGTTATAATTACAGTTACAATTACTTTCACTACTACAAATTCAGCTGGAATTCTAATTACGATTACGATTACATTTACAATTACTATTAAATTTGCGTATATTAGAATTACAATCGTGATTACAGTTCCAGTTATATTAAATTAAATTAACAATTACTTCACAAATACCATTAGAATTGCAATTAAAAAAAATTAAAATTACTTCAATTTCAGTTATACTTATAATTACAAGCACAATAACTTTCGCCATTTCAATTTCCGTTGTAATTACAATTATGATTAATTATAATTACAACCATGATTACAGTTACAACTACAATTACCACCATTATTTCAGTTACAATTATAGTAGCGATTAAAATTACAGCAACAATTATCAATACTTTTGCCATTACTATTTCAATTATAATTACAATTGCGATTACATTTGCAAATACCATCAAAGTTGCAAACTCTAAAACTGTAATCATAGCAACAATTGTAATTATAATTACAAGCATAAATTCGGTAATTACTACAATTACATTTTCAATTAATATTATTGTTTCAATTACAATAATCATTACATTTAGAATTACAATTAAAATTTTTATGCAAAATAATTGAAAAATAAATTTTAAATATCAAATTATTAATGCTTACAGCATATAAGTGATTACACATGATGATTACTTTTGAATTACGTGGTATAAAGGGGAGCAAGTAATTGCGCAGCTCCATAGAACAGGTAAAGTCATTAAATCTTACTTGTGAGTTTAACACCCATGCCTCATCTGGGCAAAAAGAATGAAATTACCTAGAAATTTTGAAAAAAAAAAATGCGAGCTTCGTACAAAGGCTTCCAATTTTTGTAGTTCTAACAATAAGGTGGATGTTTCCCCTGAGTTGTCAGGTGATTACGGGGAAATCTAAGCATTCCATAATTTGTTTTCTAGAACTTTAAATCCAATTAGAACAGAGGATTTTATGACTTATCTAAATTCTTTGATCTACCGAATTCCACTTCATAGAATCTGATTATATATTTTGCGCTCTACTTTAAAGATCCTGATACAGGAAGTCAATTTACTGCAGAGCTTCCCGACACACAAATAGGCTTCTAAGTGAATACACTGTTTGATGCCTTTTGCATGCTGGAACAATATATATTACCGAAGAGTTCCCGACCAAACTAAGTACTTTTAGTTAGAATCCAATTAGATGTTGTGATTCATAGATAAACAACAACTACTTATTTGACATCAAACGTCAACACATCCTATTAAATCGAAGTCAAATGCGCGGCTTCGTTACATCTGATTCTGGCTGCCTTTGCTACAATTCTCCGAAGGGCAGATTAAAATAATTTACTTGTTACATTTAACCTGCGGACAGATTCATAAGTGGTACTAATTTTGTGGGCATCATTATTATGCTGATTATGGCGCCAAAGCGGAGCGGAAGTGAGAGCAATTAAAAAAGAGTTTGGTTAATTGAGAGCGCAAGGTTGAGTGGGAGCAAACTGAGAGCCAAATATAAGGCAAAGTTGAGTTGACATGAGTTGACAAAAAACACACAGCGTGAGTAAACCAAACGGAAAGTGAGAGGGATGCTGCTGCACGCTTGGAGCACCATCCCCCCCAAACTATGGACCAAAAGCAACAGCTGTACATCCTGTTGCTTCCACACACCTTTAAAGAGCACATAAGAAAAAAAAAAAACACAGCGAACTCACATCGAAGCGACCTTCATTGCTGCCCTCCAATCAATCGTTCAGCGTATCTTCGGCTATGCTGCTCGTGTGCGCGTCAGCAGCGCTGCTTGTGGCGACTATAAAAACGATGCGCAACACGTCGCTGCCGAACAGTTGCTTTTTGGTTGTTGCGCCACGAGCACGAGCAGCACTGCCAAGCCGAGGAAGCGGCCAGTCGACGAGCCGAACAACGAAGCGCAGCAGCAGCAGAAGAAGAAGACGTGTCAGCAGCGCCAACATCGACCAGCGCTTAAGGTGGCACTCAGCCGAACCGACTAGCAAACAGCTTTTCGAAATTAAAGGATGCTGTGTGCGGCTGAGAGCGCGAGAGCGTACGCCTGCCAGATTTGTTAGCAGTTTTCAGCCAACGCGACGTATAAGCAACCTTTTACACCTTTCACTGCTGCTCGGCGCTCACACAGCCTTCAGACGCGTTTCAACGGCGAAAGTGTACAGTTAGCTGACACGCATTTGGCGCTTATTGGAACAATATAGCTCTTGAGCGTGTGCGTGTGGGTGTTTGCCTTTAGTAACTGGGGAAAACACCCAACAATAACAACCAAACACGGCAGCTGCCCGCCGCTGACTACAACAAGTGTGCGCTAAAGTTTGGCATTTACGTTTGACAACTGATTGGAGCAACAAGTCGTGCAGTTTCGAAGGCGGAAATTATAGTTTTGAAATTTTAGAAAATAAAGCAGCTTAGCAACAACCGAAAGAAGTTCAAAAATTAATTCGAAAGTGCAAAGTAACTGTTTAATTGAAAAAATTTAAAAATAATTTCAAAAAAACTTTGCAAAAATTTCCGGAATATTCAAACAAAGTAAAACAAAAATTAAAAAAAATAATTAAAAAGAAAATTTAAAAAATTCAAAATTCGAAAATCGATAAAAAACTGTACAACTGAAAAATATAAAATTTTTTAATGAATTTTTTTTTTTCAAAAATAATAATTAAACAAAATTTTGGAATTTCAAACTAACACTAATACGAAACAATACAAAAATTGGAAAAATATATGAGTATTAACATGACATTCTGAGTACAGAAAATATTATACTGAAGCAAAAGTGTGTTAAAAAATTACAAAAAATTGCTGCGAATTTGAAAAAAAAAATTGTAAAACTTCAACTATAATGAAAAGCTAAAAAAAATACTAAAAGAAAAAAAAAAAACAAAAATAAAAAATAATTTGGAACACATAATTAATAATTGTGACAAAAACCAAGAATTTTGAGAACAAAATAATTTTTTTCCAACAAAAAATTTTTACAAAAGTTTTTTTTTTCTAAAACCTGCAACATTTCAATTCAATTTTTTTAATATTATATCTTATATAAAATCGTTGGTGGAACTTTGAAAATAAGTATGACTTTAAAAAATGTGAGTCACACTTTTTAAAAACTCGAAAACTTTAATTTTGAAGCCGCCAATTAGACAAAATAAATTCAGAAATCAGTGGAAATTAACATTATTGAGAAAATAAATAAATTTAAGGTAAACTTGAAAATAAAAGGAAATAAAAAAACATATTTGAAAATTTTAAAAACTTCAAACAATTCAAAAAACCCAAATTTTTCAAACTGTGTTAAAAAATTTTTGAAATTAATTATAAAAAAATTCAAACTTGGCTGGTTGCTGATCGTTGCTGCACTTAATAACCGAGGAAGTGTTTCATAAATATTTTTGAAATGCAAAACTAGCGGTGTAATTCTAAAAACTGGAGTACTCAATGATAATTTTACAAATAAAACTATTTTGGAAAATGAGTTTCGAAATATTACACAAAAAATTACAAATAAAATAAATTTAAAGACCGTATGTTGCGATATAATAGTAAATAAATTACAAATGACATAAATTTGAAAATCGAATTTCGAAATAATAATAAAAAAAAAAACAAATATTTTCAAAAAAGACTTAAAAAAAATTAAAATAAAAAATGTTCAATACTTGACAAAAGCGCAAAAAGTATATAAACTTCAAACTATTTGTTACTATAAATAAGAAATTATAAGTATAAAAAGCCCCTCACTCAAAGGTTTCTAAGCAAAAAAAAAAACAAATAATAAAAATATTTTAAATAAAAAAAATAGATATTTTCAAAAAAATAGTTTTTGGCAAAAAAGTAAGGCATAGTCATAAAAAAAACGCTCACTAAAAAATAACAGTAATATTTTGAATTTTGAAAAAAGACAATACAACAACAAAAATTTTAACTGTCGAAAAAAAATTTCACGAAAATAAAATTTGAAAAAAATTTGTTTGTAAGAAAAAAGTACGCACTGCATAAATTACTCCAACGGGAACTTGACACAGAAACGAATGTTGGGTTTATAAGAAACAACTAAGCAAAACATATAAATTGACCGAAAATATATGCAAATAAAAATAGCTGTCGAAAACAATAATCGACTGAAACAAAAATACAGCCATAAAAGACGCAGAACAACTATTTTACCAAAAAGAAGAAAATCACTTACAAGATATATGTCAAACCTCTAAAAAAGTACAAAAAATAATAAAAAATAATAATAAAAAAATAACAAAAAAGTTAAAAAAAATAACAAAAACAATTTAAAAAAAATAATAAACAAAATAATAAAAAAAAATTTAAAAAAAAAAAATCTAAGTAATTAAAAAAAAATTAAAAAATCATTTAAGTAATTAAAAAAAATAAACAAAAACGTACAAAAATTAAAAAAAATGTAAAAAACGTTTTTTAAGATTAAATACCAACAATAAAAAAATATAAAAAATGTTAGAAGATCAAAAACAAATATTAAAATGATAAATTATTAATATAAAAAAAATTAAATAATTATATAAAAATATTAATAATTATATAAAAAAAAAATTAAAAAAAGATAATGAAGTTAATTATTTACTGGCTGAGAAGAAATATCTGAAACTAAAAAACTCCAACACAAAAAAAAAACCAAATATAGTCACAGCTCGAAATTAGTTAAATAAAACTCCATTAAAGGCCATCTTGAAACCAAAATATTGTAAGCAAAGCAAAACATGACGTCTCATTTAAAACATAAATGTTTATTTTCGCTCGAAGAAAAGTAAATTAATTGTTAAAAAATCCTAACTGAGTATTATTGAAATATTAATGAACATAATTCGGGCAAACAGTGAGTATTAGTTAAAAAAAAATCAAAAATAAATTGAAACCAACAACCATCAGACCTGTTATTCGCTGTATAAGCAGTGCAACAAAAATTGAAGCATACCTTTAGGCGCAGCAACAAGTGGAAACAACAGCAAAATGTAAGTAGTTTTTGAACGATTCCTATGAACAGTGAATAAATATATATTTGTATATACTTTATGCGTATTTTTAGTAACTCCTAGTAATATATATTTATATATACATATATATAGAAGAAATATTTTAAGTATTTGCTATAAAAAAGTCGAAGTCATAGTCATCTTCTGGATCTATTTTCGTTGAAAAAGTGCTATATAAGATTTTACAAATAAAAACTAAAACTATTATGATAAATATATTTTCTATACCGCATTTTAACCTATAAAATTAATATGACCTAATTCGTTATATATAAACCGCTGCATAAAGGGTGCAAAATAAATGTATGAGTCTAACTAAAGGCTCCGCAGACTTCTAAAAAGTTTCTCTTTTTATAAAAATAATAAAAATATATATTATTTGATTGAAATGAAAACATTTCTTTTGAAAATTTTCATTTAAAAACTTGTGCATTCAGATAAAAAGTTAAAATTTTTTTTATTAATTTGTTAAAAATATTTCGAAGAAAAACATCGAAAATTGATTTACTAAATCGAAAAATTACGTGTAGGCAAATTTTTAGTAAAAATTTAAGGTATTTTATTGAATAAAAAATATAAAAAAAATTTGATTTTTATTATAAAAAATTTAAGGTTGTAGGCTGTTCGTTTACTGCTTTAGGTTGTGCAGTAAAAATATGTCAAAATATTGAATAAAATATTCTACAAATGTTTTTAGGACATTAGAGCCAGACCAGACGTCACTATGGGCATGGTATCATTCTTGACTCGATTCGAAATAAGAAACTTCTGCTTCTATGATTGACAGTTCAAACGCGGAATTAACATATTCACTGACATATCAAAGAGTTAAACAGGAACAGGAGCAGGTTTCTTCTAAAGTAATCCATATACAGAAGAATTTTTTTGCACCAAACTACTACAATTCGGTCTTTCTGGCAAAATTTTTGAGCAAAAGAGACGATGCCAAGTGGGCTTCTGCCTTAAACAGCATGCTTATAAACATACTAGTGGCTAGACCAAGCCTTAATTGCGGCCATTCCTAGCGCCAATACTAAGTCTCATTAGGTTAAACTTTTAGTAGGTAACTCAGTTAATATCAGCTGTGTACCCGATCATGTAGAAATATAAGGAAATGTTATGGCAGACGAACTGGCCCGATCGGGACAGCTAGAGGATCAATTGCTCTAAGCTGTCCCAGGCCATTCAGCTCCGTCAAAGGTTTGTTTGAGGCAATGATTCTTAAAGGAACAACTCAAGTCGTGGAATACAAAAAACACATTGCATATCAAAAAGTAACCTTCGGGTCGTGTTGATGGTGGACAGACCAAAAGGTTGCCATTTCTAGACAAGAGGGAGCTTAGTAGCATTGTAAGAGTCAACACAAGGTACGAGATCCCACTTTCAGATCATGGAAAAGGTAGATTTAACCAAATACAGAGTATAGAATGAGAATGATGAGACGCTAAATCATGATCTATACGATTGGCCAGACTTCAGCCGGATAAGGGCGGGCAAATTCATCAGCTTGGAGTGCTTCAACCTAAGAGATGTTGGGCAGCTGGGGTAGAAAAGAATCAGATGACTGATCTGGATAAGGCCAAATCCATTGAGTTACTGGATGAGGCTAAATTTGGTTATTGCTTGGGAGCACAATGGGTCTTATGATAGCCTGCGGTTTTGTGAAGAAATAAGTATAGCGTTTATACTCGATGCAGATTATATCTTTAGGGGAAGCCTTGATAACATGCTCCAGCATATCCTTCACCATATCCTTCAGCATTTCCTTCAGCATATCCTTCAGCCCACCACCAAAAGCACAGATTCAGCTCATTTGTAGCACAACGCTTGCTTGGCAGCTCTTTACTCGGACAACAGGAATAAATATCTGATTAGGAGGCAAACAACTGCAAGCGCAAAGCTTAGTTCCTATGCACACAAACACACTTTGGTGTAAACGGACACCCGTAGATAATCTCCATTCACCAATTATGCGGTTTAGATGGAGTAATGAAGAGCATGCTTGTTGCACGTTTAGTGCCACAAGTGCTGGCCGAACAGCTAAATGTGCAAATTTCTATGCATATATGCGCTTGCGAATGTATGAGTGTGTGTATATGTGTAAATAAGTGCTTCTAGATGTGTATGTATAGGTGTGTGCGTATGCCATGTAAATCGGTAGTGCAAATTCGAGCGTATGACCAACCATTTGCATTTACATTGGCATTTAACCAAACGCAAGCTGATATAGATACAAAGGCACAGTCTAATATAACACCCACACAATCACAAACACACCCACACAGTCATACACACACAGATCCAAACAGCCGGATATCGCTTTGCAATCGTGCACCACTCGTCAACGTACAATTGTGGCTCATCAGTGGTGCTGCGGCACGTCGCTTGAAAATCTGTTGCTAACATTACACCCGATGGTTCGATGCATGGTGGCGGGGAGACGGTTGGAAGAGCGCGGGCATTAGTAAGTAGTAGACAAAACAAATTGTTAGCTGATGGTGTGTGGATACAAAACATTGATGAGCGAATTATTTAAATGACTAAATGATGAGTGGAATTATGTTAATGAGAGAGAAGGGTGGCGGAAGTAGAACTTTCTACCCAAAGGAGAGGTGGGAGAGACACTCAAACTCTCTACTTTGACGGCGGAAGCGATGAAGACTGTAAAGAAGTGGGTTGCTGGAGAGAATTGTGAGGTTACGGTCTGAGGAATTATATATACTTGCACCTAGCTGATAATCTTCAGTATGGGAGCCAATAACTTAGACATTTTTGAAGTTATATCCGAGCTTGGGTTCAATCGAATCTCTAAAAAATCTTACTATTGGAGTTCAGCGACAGCTGAAGCTTGTTAAAGCTTTGAAAGAATCAGCTCTCCCTAAAGTGTAGCTCGAAGTTGCGGCATGTAGTTCAAAGCTCGGCTTCCTATTTTAGACCCACAGACGACAAAGCTTTACCATATGTATTTCTGGCTACTTTGCAGTCCTAAACTAGCATCGAAGGCAGAGAGCTCCAGCTTCTTTAATTCCTTAATATCTGTCAATCTTCACTACAATATCCAGTAACCTAGACACTTCTGTATTTATTTTCTTGCGTCCCAGGCAAGCTCCAAGCTAGCAAGGGTGTAAACGAATGGCTACTCCTTTTCGATGACTCCACTTCTTCATGCTTTCTTGCACTCTATATCCTCCGAGCTTTTGGTACTTCTGCAAATTCGGCAAGTGTTTGATATTTTGAGGTCCTCAGCCCATTCAAAAGTATATGCTTTAAGAACTACCCAAAACCAGTCGCACAAGCTCACTGAATTCAAAAACTCATAGACCATATAAGGATTTATGATTTAAGTAGCTCTCCATTACACTAAGAGTCACCCAAATGCACATCAAGCTCATTAAAACACTTTCCAAAATACAAACAAAGCTCTGCCTAAAAGTATGCCAGACATACGAGTCTGTAGTACAAAGTAAATAAAAAGAGTATCGTAAGCAAACCTACCAACAGCATCTGAATTGCCGCTACACTAGAGGCAAGCAGGTGCATTAAACGCGGATGGCATGTAAGTAATGTGAAGAAGCTCTACACAAAACAAATCACTACTAAATATCACGTGTGTGTGCACACGAAACACGGACGTGCCGCACTCTAGGGGGATGGGGGGCGTAAAGCAACAAACATATGAAGCACTAGTTGCGTCAAGCACCAGCATGCATGCACAAATTCAACGCAGAGGTAGGGGAATTAGGAAAAAAGTGTCATGCGCCTAAAAGCATGCTTGGGAATTTCACACATTCAATCGTTCAATCGTCAAATTGCGATGCGTGCTCTGCTGCTCGGGGATTAAGTGTCTGCTAATTTGTACGCAGTGACAGTGGCTTTGTTGCTGTTGCTACAACAACAAAGCTGCTGTAATAGAAAACAACAAAAACACGAATTGAAGCAAAGCGTCAAATAACTATTACCCAGCACGTCGCTATGAGTTGGCTGGTAATTTTCATTTATCGATATAGCGCTCTTAACTCTACACACACATTCACACTTTTAAAATCGGCAATCGATTTGTATGGGTGTGCGCCTAAAAGTAGATCAAGTGTGCGGGTAGCTAAGCAATAAATGCCTCGAACAACATTTGTATGCATTTGTTTTGGCCACAAGCAGCCCTAAATTCGTTGCATAATTGTGGCCCAAATTGTGTTGTGTTGATTGCAACGATTGCTTCGTTAATACGCCTGTCGTTAGGCAACATTTTCACATGCAAATGCTGTTGCCAATTGTTTGTGTGTGTGACTGGTCTCTCAGCGCTGTTGCGCTTTAATGCTGCTGCATGGGTTAGGCAAATGCGATTGCTGGCAGTCTTGGATTGTGTACAATTTGTAATTTGATGCCTAAAAGTCGGCAGTTAATTTGAAGTGCACATTTTTGTTGTATTGCCAATGGAATGTTTGGAGCAAATTACTGTAAAATTATTATTAGTAAGGTGTGAGTGGCAATACAAGTGCTGCAGCTGCTTAAAGACGAAGTGTGAAGCAACACGCGCCTAAAAGTGGGTTAAATTGAAAGTTATATTAAGGAATTGTGATGTACAAATCAGAAATCGATAAATATGAATTGTTTTATTTGCTTATAAAGACAAAGTTATTAATTTTTAAATGCATTTGAGACACTGCGCCTGAAAATATGCAAGTACAATTATTTATTTTCAGTTCTTATGTTATAAAATTCTAATTTCTAATGTTTTCTTGCGCTCAGTGTGAGTTAGTGTCAAGAACTGGTAACAAACTAGTGTTCTAGCTAGAGTGAAATTAATTTTTCGACAGAAAATTGCCTAAAAGTGGGCTGTTTTTAATAAGTCATTTGTTATACATACATACAATATATGAATGAGATATTTTTTATTGAATATATGATGATATTGGTATGCAAATACAAAATGTTGCTACCAATAGCTTAAGTGGTTGGTTGTTCTATAGAAAATCGCCTAAATGTGGACTATGTTTTACTAAGCCTTATACACGCTTTATTGTCCAAAAATTGTCTATTCAACTTTTTTAGATATTTTAAGTCGAAACACGTTATGTTGCTGCAAATCTCCAAAGGGTTTGGTTGTTTTACAGAAACTCGCCTAAAGGTAGGCAATCTTTTTAATGAACTAGATGACAAATATAGGTTCGAAGAGTTGTTACTGAATATTTTTTAAGCAATTGGAGTACGAATACGGTGCGCTGGGGCAAATGGATGGCTGTTCAATAAAGAAATCGCCCAAATGTAGGCAATAGTTTAATAAGACTTATATTTTGTACCATATATGAGTACGAAAAGCTTCAACTGTATATTATTTAAGATATTGGAGTGGAAATACGTAGTTCTACCACGAATCTCCTAAATGTAGGCTTAGTTTTTTTAAATTACCTTACGCGGTACATTTTTATAAAAGTCTGCTTTCAATAGGGGAAAATATCTTTATTTTTGGAAATATATTTACATAGTAATCTATGTAAAGAATTAATTTTAGTTCCATATTTTAATTATTTTAATTAATTAAATTTTTTTATTTAATTTTATTAATTTTTTTAATTTTTCTGTTTTTTTTTTTGGTAATAATTTATATTTTTATTGTAGTTCATTACTTAAATTGTTATTTTATGGTTGAGAATCTATATTTTTAATTAAAAAATTAAAGGAATTAATTTAAATAACTTAATAAATTTTAATTAACACAAAATTTACAGCTCTCATTACTCAAAAGCGCAATTCCAGTATTTTTTTTTATTTATTTACTGAATAAATATTCGCTGATCAACGACAAATAATTAAGGCAGCGTTAAGAATATGTTCTTCTTGTAAAAAAAAATGTCATTAAAATGTATTTATAGCATTAAATTCAATTAAGCAGCAATTATTAAATAAATATATAAATATTGAAGAAAATTATAAAGCATTTAAATGCATGTTTATCGGATGTTATTATTGCTGGCAGTGAAAAAATTTATGAAAATAAAATAATAATAAATATTTATGCGGATAAATTTTCACGAAATCATATTTTAAAATTAATTCAAGGATATAAAAAAAATTAATACAATTAAACATTCACCGGTGTATACACGCAAATTAATGAAATTAATATTAAAAGCACTACTACGCTAGCAAACAACAAAAATAATAACAATTAAAACGCCATCATTTGCGCACACAACAGAAATTTATTTACTCCGCTCGATTTCATTTGTTTATTTCAATTCAATATTTATTTACCTGCATTAAGCCACATAAAATTGATGAAAAGCAAAAGCAATAAAACAACAAAAACAAGAAAAATGGTGACTTTGCATGCAACGAAGCTATAATACCCTTCATAAATTAAAAATTTCCTGCATGGACTTGATTTTGAAGGTTCAGTTTGTATGGCGGCTATATGCTATAGGGGACCGATCTGAAAAATTTATTCAGAGATTGTAGCATTTTCTCAGGTAATAATCGGTGCCAAATTTTGTCAAGATATTTTGACAAACAAAGAAGTTGTCCATACAAGGACATGCGTGTAATCGGACAGGTTGTATGGGAGCTTTATGCTATAGTGATTCGATCCGAGCAGTTTCTTCAGAAATTGTAGGGTTGCTTATAATAATAATCGCTACCGAATTTCGTAAAGTTATCTCAACAAATAAAAAAGTTTGCCATACTCTGACTTAATTTTGATCGATCAGTTTGTATGGCAGCTATAAGCTATAGTTGTCCGATCTGAATAATTTGTTCGGATATTTTACTATTTCCTGGAATAATAATCTACACCAAATTTCTTGAAGATATTTTCATAAACAAAAAAGTTTTCCATACAAGGTGAGAGAGGATATGAGTTTAATCTGCCAGGCTGTACGGCAGCTATATGATATAGTGGCCCAATCTGAATGATTTCTCCAAGAACTATACTATTGCCTGAGTTAATAATCCACGCCAAATTACGTGCCGATATCTTAACAAACAAAAAAGTTTTTCATACATAGTATGCCCTGTACAGGGTGTAAGAGCGAAAACAAACAAGAAGAGTGAATAAAACAGAGAAATGAGAACAATGTAGGGTGGTGACGCAGTGCGCTGGTGCACATCAACACAGAAATTATGTCACACAGCCATAATAAATAAAAACAAACTAAATATAAATACGAAAATTGCATTGAATGACAGTTAGTCTGTTTTAAAATATTTACAACTGCCATTTTTCTTAATTTACACGAACTGTCAACGGCGATAAGAGCTCGGTGAAATGTTTGACAGGCAGATAAACGAGCAGTCAAAGGCTTAAATGATAAACGAGAGAACTTTATGCTGAAAGAAATATGACATTTTAGCGAAATAAAGAAGAAGTGTAGCATAGCCAAAGGCGCCAGTGGCTTTTGCTTGTAACTTTTGAAGTTGTTTTAAAGAATTACGAAATATGTGTGACAATAAACAGCTCAGCATTGTTTTGAGATAATTTTTGGCAGTTTCTAAGAGAAAAAGTGTCGGACGGTTTGAAGAACTGCTTGGAATTAGCTCATATATGTATGAAAAAAAAATAAAAAAAATTATCATTACTATGATAATGCACTGTGTACAAGTAATGACGACGGACTAGTTAAAATTTTGGTTTTTGATAAAAAAGCAGTTTTTGGAAAATTTTGATTTTTGTGAAAATATTTTTGCCTCAGCGTGGCTGTTAAATTCGAAAATATTATCAAGAATCTTATTTTTACCTTAACTACCTGACGAGTATATCTAAAACTATCCTGATAAAACTTCAAATCGATCAGTCCAGCCGTTTTAGCGAAATTTTCTTTTCACTCTGAGTCGATCTTTTTTTTTTAATATAAAAAATCTTATTCAAACATTAACAAAAAAAAAAAATATAGCAAAATTACTGCCTAATTTTAGGCACGTGTTGCAACAATTATTGTTTCAGAGCGGAAATTGATTTCTGTCTACAAATTTCCCGCAAATTAACAAGTTTTAGCAATTACGTTGCATACGTCAAGGCGCTTGTGGAAATAATCAGCTATGCTATTGACAGAAATGCATACTTTCCTATGAGCAACATGTCTTGAATTAGTAAAATGCTGCATTTGTACGCTAATTAATGCTTCAATTAAATATCTTGTTAGTTATTGCATAGTTTCGGGCGCTTTTGGTGTTAATTTAACAAATACTAAACAACAACTCTCATTTGAACAGTTATGAATTTAGCTTACCACCAGTTCATAGGCATATACTCAAACACCTTTACTAATCAGCAAGTGCATACTTTCAGGCACTGCAACCGCTCGCAAATAATTGATTTTATACCATAATTAATGAACAAATAAATGCATATAAACAGAACACTCAAAATTATCACTAATAAAGCGCTGCTGTCGAATGTTGGCCTAAATACTAATCGCGCATCATATATGGCTTGAGCATACATTTAGGCGCAGCGCTTTGTAATGTTGAGTGCTGCAAGCAGAACTAATTAGTATGTACATTGTAATGAAATTGTAATAAATTAAGGAAATTTACAAATAATAGAAGGCATGCACACACAACAACAATGTCTACAACAACAATCAGTAAAGTAATTGAACGTCAGTGTATGCGTATGCGGCTAAGCTGCTGGTTAGCAGCAGGAGTTGACCTAAATTTAATCACGCTCACACACTCGCTCGCCTGTTTGTTAGATTTTATGAACCGGCATATCACCTAACTGTTGCATACTTTAAGGCTGACTTGCCATAACCTTCATTTTGAGGTACGCGACGGGCGAGGGGATGTGTACGCTTGCTGCAAGCCACGTATCGTCGCACATCGATGACACTAATATGATAGCTTAATTTAATTAAGTGACCAAACAAAATGAATGCATACAGTGAGGCGCACCATATATTGCATACATATACTAAGCCCGCAAAGAGTGGCAGTTGTAGCAACAGCAGTGCTGTGCAAATATTAACAGCTACTAGAGCAAGTTAGTGCCCGCATATGTGGAGTATGTGTCGAAGTGACGTGTCAACAGGTCACACAGGCTAACCGGTGGCCTGCCAGCAGGCGTACACTGGCTGGATTACGGAAAAGTTGTGTATATATACTATCTATATCAGTATATACACATATATTTATGCCAGCTTTGAAGCTTCTACAATTTATTGCCATTCGTTGAAACTCACACGTATTTATAAAGCAAATAGAGTGTTGCATAAATTTAGGTGCTATTGCAGTCTTGATTGCTCAACTGATACAATCAGCTATGTAGTTTATGTAAAGAGCAGTAAATGCCTAGTGTGTGCTGAAGGGAGTTGCAAAAGTACGACTGGTCAACACCTGACTAATTTTACTAATTGAGTGTGAGCAAATAATATTAATTTACGGTGCTGATGTAGGATTACGTCAATAAGTACCACAGTTAATGGAGTCTAGTTTGTTAAGAGAAGTAAAAGCAAAATTTCGGCTACCAAGTGACACAAAATGTTGTATATGACAGAGAATCAAAAAATCTTAACATGCTTTCAGGCTCAAAATACATTACAACTACAAATAATGTGGTCACGTGTTGCACTCTAGCAGACATATTGATCTTTGCAGGTGAACCGCAAATTTTGATACCAAAATTAATAAAAATGTAACAAAAATACAGAATATTGCCTACTTTTGGGAGCTGTTTATAAACTACATGAAATATTATTTAAGTACTTACAGAGCAGCTGTTGCAACAACACACTCCACTTTTAATTACAATAAATGCTTATAAGCGGAAAACGTTGCCTACTTTTGGGAGCAGACTCATGAAAGCTTCATTTTCATCACTAAGAAAGTGACGCAATATTCGTCATTGTACATACAACGAAGCAGGTTATATTTCATCTCATAGTTTGCACTTTATTTGTCCCAGCGAATAAGTGAAAGGCATATTTTAGGCGCCGTGAACTTGTTTTTAATTATTTAATTTTGCAGATACTTTGCAAAGCCTTTAATTGGTGTCAAATGGTATATACTATACGAAAATTTCTAGAGCAAATTTCGAATAATATATTTATTACTGTAACGGAAAATAACAAAAAAATACAAAGCATACTTTTAGGCATTTTCTTTGCTTCGAGCCTTTTAACTAGAAAATTTATTGTTCTGTACAAATTTCAAAATTTACCAAGTTTAAATTCCGTTTTGCGAAATCACATTCCCTTCTCTTAGCTAGGGCAGTCAAAGTTATAGCAGCGTTTTAGGCTTGCATACTGTATTACACACTTTTACTGTTGAATTTATGTTTAACATTTCCAATTTCTTGTAATGCTTCGACTACGCTTTACTGTTCAGGGGGTACCAAAATAAATCAATAGTTCGATTACTGATAAGAAAATATTGCATGTTTTCGGGCGCAAAAGTAATATTTTCGACATAAATGGCAGTAATTGAACTGCTTTCGAAAATTAATTGGTTGCGAATGACTTGCATGCTCGTAAATAATAGAGCAAACTTGAAATTTTTTTACTTTTAACTGAACCGTAGCATAGTTTTAGGCCGCCGGAATATATTTGATTTATTTTAGCACAGAAAAGGGTTTACTTTCTACGTCTTGTGTTTGCGAATTATGATTATAGATTAAAAAAAGATAAAGAGATTCACTTTATTGGGAAAGAGTAACTTTATTATGTACAGTCTTGCATAACCAAAGGCGCTACAAATTTTTCTATTAAGTTTATCTGTATATTTGAAGAAAATACGATTTATTGCCTTTAACTGTCTATATATTTGCAGCCAGTATAATATATCTAGCTATGCATAGTATAATTTTAGGCGCTGAATAATAATTAACGCCTGCACTCAATTCAATTAGCCATAAATTGCCGCAAAAAAATGGAATTGTGGGCGGAATATTGTATAAAGTGGTAATAACGTTTACTGAGGTATGTAGGTTGAACGAGAAAAGAGCTAAGAGGGTTAAGAGCTGTAGGCCAAATATAGAACTGTGGAAAGTAACAGTAAAAATATTGTGTGGAAGCAGTTCAAAGACTACTTCTCGTTTTTTAAACTCAAAACAGTGTTTTTGGCGTTAATATTCTTCATATGACAGTGAACAACTTCGACTTCGCCTAAAGTTATGCTATATAAAGATATATACTGTAATTACAATTTTAATTTGCAACAAATACTAATTGAAATTTTTATGTAAAACATCAACCACTCTGTTCCCGCTTTAAATGCTGTAAATTGTGTTGCAAAACGGAGTGTTGTGTTAACTTAGGCGCACCACTTTTACATTCGCCCTCAAATCGATTAATTCAGCACTAAATTGTACGGAGTGCCACTTTCTATGAGCTGTTCCAGAGCTTAAACCCATTTTGATTGGAAATAAAACTTGTTTGAAAATCGATTTGCACAGCACGCGCCTAAAAGCATGCCAGCGTATACAGCATCGCACAAAGTTCCACACAGAAATCACCATGCCTTGATTGAAGCCATTGCAGTATGAAAAAAATGAACCCAAAACCAATGTGCGGCGACAGCGACCCCCGCCGCTAACTCTGCTTGGGGTAAGCGCCCCTCCAGGCGCCTGGCGGTAGACAGCTTCCTGTCCAACATCCGCCACCTTTAAGCCATAAAATGTACTACCGACACGACAGTTGCTGACTCACACCGAGGCGACGGGCACAGTGACAGTTAACGATTACCCGACTGTCACTGCAGTGCTTGGATGGTGGAGCGTGTTGCTTGCCTGCTCACCATGCAGTCGGTCATTGCTCGCACATGTAGGTGGGTATATTTATTGCTATTTGCGTTCTTGCTTGTATGCTCATCGATCCTCTGTAAACATTTACAAGATGACGGCTCACAGTTGCATGCAAACATACTTGGGAGCGTAAGCTACTTTTGTAGACAAATATAGTTAAGCTGGCTGCGACGCACATGCTAAGCTGTGCATTATATATATATACATATATATACATATATAGTCATGTGCGTATTTGTACATACTTTCGCAAAAATTCACCATATATGTGAGTTTATATGGATAAACATTGCGTAACTAGTGTAAATCGTTGCTCTGTGCTGTCACATTGCCTACTTTTAGGTGCCGGTATCTACCTCGCACAGCCATATGAAATTGTGTGCTTTTATCTTACCACTCCGGGATGGCTTGGTAAATATGCTTACAGTAGTGTCCCTTTGTTTCATATCCACTTGCCTTGATAGTGTGTGTGTATATTAACAAATGCGCCCACATGTAGACTATAGCTACACACTACGTCTACTATTTAATATCCTTTCAGTTAATGAATAAACTCTATTGGCATAGATTTGCTCTGTAACAACAATTATACAAGAAAATACTGGGTTTAATAAACAAGGGTGTCTTTCGGGGACTAGTTTAGTAGATTAAATAACAGTTATAATATACAAAAGGACTTGTGTAGGGTGGGGGTGTACCTTAGGATTTATTTATTTAAATTTCGTTCACACTTTGAGTTCAAGCGTGCTTTCTTAAACCGAAATTTCGTCAAATGTGTAATTTTAATATTTGTTGCCTACATATAGGCGAATGATTTTTAAGTAGCGCTTTTTAATTTGTTACTCTGTGAGTCATGTGTAACTCTGTGTTCAAATATACAAAAAGAAAATTAAATAATTATTTTTCATAAAAATTGCCTATATTTAGGCGGTTTCAATAATATTAGTTTCTTAGCAAAATAATGGTTATTTTACAAGTTTTTTTATGAAAAAATATGCGGCTAAGAGGCAAAACTCAGAAAAATTCAAGTTCAAATCTGCAATTTTAGTATTTGTTGCCTACATTTAGGCGAATGATTTTTAATTAGAGCTTCTTAATTTATTACTCTGTGAGCCAAGTGTAACTATGTGTTCAAATATACCAAAAAAATAAAATACTTATTTTTCATAAAAATTGTCTACATTTAGGCGGATTGTTGGAGTTAGTTAGTTTGTTGGTACAAAAATTGCTAATTTACCACTTTTTGATGAAACTACATACAGCTAAGAGGAAAAAAAAATATTTTCGCATTATACAGTAAAAAATATTGCATACTTTTAGGTAGATTATAACTTTGGTATACTAATGACAACTTGGTACTAATTTAGCCCTTTAATTTACTGAATAACTTATTTCAATTGCTGTAAGTAGTCTATATTATTGGAATTTCAGTTCACAGCCTAAAGATATGCTGCGTTAAATCGAAAAATCGAAAGTTTAAGACGGCTATACAATTTTTAGAAATAATTTTGTAATTTAGGCGTGTACAGTTCTATGTGTTCCTCCAACGTTTTCAACAGAATCGTGGATAGATTAATTTGTCTGAAATATTTGACACCTACATACGTGCGAGCTTTTTTCGGCCTTCGGTATAAACGCAACCTTAACCAGAGACTAAGTTTTTTTAATATAAAAATTCGACTAAAGTAAAAAAAATAAAAATTTGGAACTTAATAAAGAGTTTTTAATTTATGTTTTATTCTAAAATTTCTAAAAAATTTCAAATATAAAAAATATTTTTTTTTAGGTTTTTATTTTTTAGATTTTATTTATTATTTTTATCTTTCTAATTACTTCCTAACCTCATGCTAAAACTTCCTATACTGACCCACCTTCTTTAGCCCGCTTTCATTATCTCCCACATTGCTTCGCACTTTTCATCTACGCATTCACCGATTGCGCCACTTCAGCTCACCCGCACATGAGCGCCTGAATTAAGCCTTCAAGCGTAATTGAGTGAACATTTTCATTGAAGCGTGACGGTCAAGTAACGAGTGACCAGCTGATAAATGAACACGCTGCCACACATAGGAGCCGCTAGTAGCAAAGAAAAACACACAAAACTGCGCTACGCTCTACTCACTTCAAGTATATAATGGGTGTGTGGTGGAAAAACACAAGCGAAAACAACAACAAAGATGGTACACGTACACAAAGTAGAAAGCATGAGTGAGTGTGTGTCTGTATAGCAATAAAATGAAGGAGTGAAGGCTTATATGCTTGCATGTGTATGTGTTCGTGTGTCTCACAAGCAACAGGCCGAGCAATAATCCTCTACTTGGCTATATAAACAGGATACAACAACATGCTCGCAATGCTTGCTTGTAAACATGTCTTTGCCATTGTCGTTTCCGGCTGCCGAGATGAGCTGACACACACACACACACACTGACGCACGCAAGCAGCAATTAATGCCTTTACACGCTCCGCACACATAGCCACACATACACACTCAAGGTTTAATGTATGTGCAACCACATTTCGTTGGCATTAAATTGGGTAGCAGCTTGGCTCGAGCGTTTAATGTTGGCTGTCGCAGTGTTTGTGTGTCTGTATATGCTTATATGAGTGTGTATAGGTGCGCGCCGATAGCCAAGCAAATTTATTACGCACTCGGCAATAACAACAATGGCAAGCAGATAATAAACCAGCACAACAATAAAGCTGACGAAATTGTTAATCATCGCACCGAGGCACACACAAGCGCATATACTTACACAGGCACACACACACAGACTTAAACACATACACATATACATATAAAGAACACACACTCGCTTGAAAGCGTGTCCATAAAATGTTGCCTACTAAAATTTAATGAAAACTCTGGCATACTGGCATACAGCTGATGGCAGCACCGCCTTGGCGTATGAGTAACTTTTTTGTGTGTGAAGCCTTTGATCAACTTGGAAGTTAACTGCATAAGCGCTTTGCCGCAGCTCATTCAATATACGATGTATATTAAGTGTGTTAAAGCAAGAATTAATTGCAAAATCGTTATTTATGTGTAATTTTTTCAAATTTAATGCGCGTTCAAGCGCAATCGTTGTCGGCACTCGAGCGTGTCGTTAATACTTTTAATGTAATTCTTTTAATAACAAATTCATTTCACTCAGTTTGCTGACTTTTCATGTAGCTTAACAAGTTTAAAGTTAATTATCTTAGTGCATATTAACGCACACAATGTATATGAAGTATGCTTCAAGGCTGAAGAGCAAGCAATGTGTTTGTGGCACTACAAGTTGGTAGTGTCTGCCTTTTCTAAGTCATTTTAGGAAAATGAAGCGCCTGCGGGTACATGAAAATCACAAATTTTCGAAGCAGTGCTTTGTTGTAGAGATTGTGCATTAGCATATTGCATACTTTTCGGATGAAATATTCAGCAAGTACTTCAAAGGCATTCAATAACAATGGTGGGGCAAAATATTATTATGTAATGCATAGATACTGTGTCTAATAAATATTGTATATCAAAAAGCAAGCCTAAAACTATGCAATTTTTTATCAAGCAGAACCTGAAAAAAGTAATACTTGAAGAAATGTTCATATGTAGAAATGAACATAGACAGCTTTTTTAACCAAAATAATTAAAATACCGCAAATTTTGTTATATACTCAAAATTTAAAAAAAAAAATATTAAACGCGCTTAAAAGTATTAATTGCCTAACTGTTGCTTCACTGTTTCAAATTTGCTCCAAAAAATTATTTTGTTTCATATTACACGCTGAAATTATAAAATTATTTTTAAAAATTGCATAGCATCTTAAACTTTCGATTTTTTATGTAATTTAGCATATCTCTAGGCTGTGCCTTAAACTTTGATAATTTAAACCACTTATAGTAATTGAATTAAGTTTCTTAGCAACTATTTTAACCCTTTAAATAGTACCAAGTTATCATTAGTATACCAAACATATTAACTACCTAAAAGTATGTAATATTTTTTACCACTACGGAATGCAAAAATATTTTTTAAATATATATTTCAAACTTTAAACTTCTGGAAATAAAGCTGAAAGCTGCAGTATACTACAGACTGCGGTGCTCAACTAAACTACTTAAGAGTTTACGCTTAAAAGTATGCAATACATTTTGTGAACTTGAATTTTTGTGATTTTTTTTTCTCTTAGACGTAGCTGTTTTCATCAGTAACTAGTAACATAACCATTACTTCACTATGAAAATAATTTTATTGCATCCGCCTAAATGTAGGCAATTTTTATAAAAAATGCGGGTTTTGTTTTATTTTCAAAATTTTTGTAAATTATTTTTCTCTTAGCCGTTTTAGTTGAAAAAGTAATACTTGAAATAATGTACCTATAAGGGAGTTTTAGATACCACAAAGAGCCGGCGTTCTAAGTTCATTTAAAATACAAAAAGCTTGCAAACTGAGCTTCAGCATTTCCGGAAAAATTAAAGGATTATTGTTTCAACGGCTTAATGGAATCTGTAAATATCTTTCACTATTTAAAAACTAAAAAAAAACCATAAATTGCGTTTTTCGTTTAACTCTGTTGAAATACGTAAAAAGCTTCCAAAGCAACCAAAATTTTTGATATTTCAAAAAAAAAAAAAATAAAGTATTAGAAAAATTACAAAAAAAAAATTATATAAAAAATACAATAATTGTATGGCGATTAAAATATTTTTTGCTATTTTTTCATTACTGCAGAATTTGGTTAAAACTTTCTAAAAGTGACCCTAATCCGATATTTTTTCCAAATAAAAAAAAAATATTATTTTCCGCTGCATGAAATAATCCCTAAATTCGCATTAAGCGCCAATATTGCTATTTGACATTGCAGTTACAGTACTTAGTACTTCCGAGAAGCGGCCTTTGCTATTAGCGAAAAAACCCACACACACACACAAGCGAGGCTAATAACTCAAAAAGCCAACGATTGATTTAGAAGGGAAATAATCGCCCTCAAAACTCATCAGTAAGTAGTGCTTAACATAAGCATGATATTTGCTAAGCAGCTTACAAGCATAGTTGGCTGGGCATATTATATACTCACACACACATATACACACATACTCACGCTAATGCGCAAACATACACACACACGCACTGCACGCATTCTTAGTTGAGCGATGCGTGTGAGCTCAGTGTGCAACAGTTGCTTTGTGCAATAAGCCTACGCTTGTTGCTGTAAAGCCGCCGGAGGGATAATTCCTGCGAAATTTCGGCACACACAATGTCTAGCTAAAAATATGAAAAATATTAAAAATCGTTTTTATTGATGCGCCGTGGGAATGCGCTGCGATTAAATGGTGCCGAGAGGCGAAGTAAGCGAAATTTCCACATCTTTGTATGTATATTGTAGTGCTTTGTAGCATTTTCTAAAGCTTTTAGCCAAAAATATTTTTGCCTCACTTGTAGCTGTTTGTTGTAGGGCCGCCAATCAAATGGCAAACCTTTGAGATTAAAAATCAAATGTAACCAATTGATAGAATCCAATTTCCTTTCAGCTTTTTATTGACATATTTCTTTTTTAATTTCGACTAAGGCATGCAAAGCGATCATATAGTTAGGCGCACAAGCAAAGACCGCTGTGGGCCCACTCCCACTTTTAGTCAAAGCGAAATGTAAAATTTTATTATTTTCAAAAAATTATAAATTTTTTAATTTAAATAAATTTTATGTTATGAGAATTTAAAAAAAAAAATAATTTAAAAAATTTCGAAAAAAAGTTAAATTAATTTTTTTTTAAATATATTATGAAAAATTGAAAGAAATAATTAATCAAAAAAAATTTTAAAATAAAATATATTTTTATATTAATTATGTTTAAAATAAAATTTTTTTCATTAATTCAATTTCAAAGGAAAAAAATGTTTAATTAATTTGTTTTTTAATTTTCATAACTTAAATTCAAAATTTTTTTTATTTAACTACATATATTATTTTTGATTAGAAAATTATATGTGATTTTTATGATTTTTTCATATTTTATTTTTAATTTTTTTTTAAATTTTTTATAATTAATTTTTAAAATTTTTTAATTTAACTTAATTTTTTAATAAAAAAAATTTGCTTGATTTTTTTATTTTATTTAGTTTTTCGAAATTTAATATTTTTATATTAATTGTGTTATTTTTAATTAAAAAATTAATCTAATTTTTATTAATTTTTCATAACATATTTTTAATTTTTTTTTTAATTCTTTTACAATTCTTTTTTAAAATTTTTTAATTTAACTTAATTTTTTTAATAAAAATTTTTTATATTAATTATATTATTTTTAATTAAAAAATTATATCTAATTTTTATTAATTTTTCATAATTTATTTTATTTTTTTTTATTTTTTGTAATTTCAAATTGTTTTAATATTAATTATATTAGTTTTAATTAAAGAATTAGATGTGATTTTTTATTAATTTTTCATAACTCATTTTCAATTTCTCTAATTTTTTATAATTTATTTTTAATTTTTCTTAATTTTTCTTAATTAAAAAATTATATCTAATTTTTATTAATTTTTCATAATTTATTTTATTTTTTTTTATTTTTTGTAATTTCAAATTGTTTTAATATTAATTATATTAGTTTTAATTAAAGAATTAGATTTGATTTTTTATTAATTTTTCATAACTTGTTTTCAATTTCTTTAATTTTTTAAAATTAATTTTTAATTTTTCTTAATTTTTTTAATTAAAAAATTATATCTAATTTTTATTAATTTTTCATAATTTATTTTATTTTTTTTTTTATTCTTTGTAATTTATTTTCAAATTGTTTTAATATTAATTATATTAGTTTTAATTAAAAAAATAGATTTGATTTTTTATTAATTTTTCAGAACTTATTTTTAATTTCTCTAATTTTTTATAATTTATTTTTAATTTTTCTTAATTTAACTTAATTTTTTTTAATTAAAAAATGATATCTGCTTGATTTTTTCAGTTTTAATTTTTCCAAACATTTTTTAACATTAATTTTTTTAACTAAAAATTATAATTTTTTAAATAAAAATTATTTTTTTTATGTTTATTCCAACCAAGCTCATATTTAAATTTTAGTCCATATTTTCAAATTTTCCTTTTTAAAAATTTTGGCGACTATGAGCCTAAAATAATCGTAATTAATTTTCGTGTTTAGTATAACTCAGAGTAACAAATTATTGAAAAAAAAAATTTTTTCTGCAAACTAATCTGATTATCGATGACTTGTGATACGTACTTTACTTTTCAATAATTTTTTTTACATTGATTTATTAAAAAATTTCAAATTCCCAAAAGAGACATCAAAAAGTCAAAATATTATTAAAAACATATCTATATGAGTATTGGTAACAATGAAAAAATATTATCAGATCAGACAGTAAAAAGGGAAACAATCAAACGAAGTTAAACTGAATGCATAAGTTGACATTTCATTAAAGAAACCGGCTGCCATACATACACGGGCCAACATTATTTGCTCCATTTTCATTGAGCATTGTAACATACATAACCTCACAAACACATTGACATATATGGTATATGCGAAAATCATAAGTGAAGGATGTCTAACAAAAAAAAAGACAAAAATGTCAAAAATAAGCTTACAACACAAAAACACATAAGTCGACAAAAAAAAATATTTTCACAAAAAAAAGTGTGAAAGATGGGCATGAGTAAGTGACTGAGTACTAGAGTGCAAATGCATGTGTGTGTGTGGGTAGCGTAAGCACTGATAACTGTGCCGTGTTCATTTAAAGAGTCGCGCATTGTGCAACTGTAAGCGGCTTTGTGCCAAAAAGGTCGTATGTACGTCTGTCAATGTTATTAATGGCAATGCCAATCAAAACGATAATGTCGAAACAACAAAGGCGCGAGTCAAAACACATATTCACAATTCTAACTATATGTACATATGTATTTGTAAGACCTGCTCAGACACGCGTTTGAGCGAGTCGACGAACTAATGAGCGCGTGTTTATTATTTGCGAATTTTTTCCTTGAAATTTTTGTTTTTTTGTTATTTGTGTCGAGAACCAGTCAGGCGGCAAGCAATTGTGTCTTTATAAGGTATCAATTAAAGCAAAGCGTAGATGTAGAAGGAAGTAAATAATATTTTTTGTAGCTACATATATTTAAATTATTTTGGCACTTTTTTACGAAAAACAATGGTTTTTAGTTGAACTTCACTTGCTTCGATTTTGTCATGTGTCAGCTGTCATGCGTTAGTGGCCATCTAGCGTCAATTTTTATAGGAGTATCGTTTGGTAATTAAAACTCTTCTCACATTCTACTTTCTTTACTTATATTTACATTGTGTAACATTTACATTTGCCATGTGTCACTTGTCAACTGTCACATGTCATCTGTCATTTGTCACGCGTCATTTATCACCTTTCAACTAGATTTTCTTTTAAAATATCAATAATTTTTCGTTATTATTTTGAGGCTTCTCACTTGACTTCTTTGCTCTAGCAGTTTTTATTTTCTTTTATTTGTTGTAATAGCTGTCATCTGTCATACATTGTGTGACAGAAAAAAACTGAAATCTTTAATAAGTAGCACTTTCATAATTAAATGAGTTTTGTCTGAACTAAAAATCGCTGATTAAGTCATATTTTTATTCTGTTGGTTGTGTCATATGTCACTTGTCACGTGTCAACTGTCATATTTCAGCACTACTTAACTAAAGTCGTCTTTCAGTGTAAAAGTACGTACTAACTTTACATTTTTAAAAAGCATTTCACATTTCTACAACTATTTTACAAAATATTCTTCAAATAATTTTTTTATGTGTCATCTGTCAGTAATTTTGAAATGATTCATTGAAAATTAACTTGTGTTGGCATTCCAGGTATACTATCTGTCACATGTCAGTGAAAAAAAAACTTTAAATGATGCACCCAGTTTTTACAACCGTTTTGAAAACTTGTTATATGTCATTTTACTGTCGGTCTATATCTGTCATTTGTCATTATAATGCTGTCATCTGTCATTTTATAGCTGTCATCTGTCATTTTTCAGCTGTTAACACTTGCTTGTTCAATATGTGCATCTGTTGTATCGTAAATTCGAATTTAAGTTGTCTTTTGTCACTGATTAAGCATCCGTCATCTGTCACTTGTCGGTAAACTTATCAGTATTTTAATATTTCAATAATATAAAATGAATAAAAAACCTTTAGCATAAGAATGGTTTTATGTTCTTTTTAAAACGGAATCCGTTTTCTAAAATTATTGTCACAAGTCATTGGTCACTTGTCATCAATAACGAATTGGTTCCATAAAAGGTGTTATGAGTCTGATATCGACGTAATTTAGCTCAAATGAAGTAAATGCTTTCGGAAAAAAACTTTTTGGAAAATAACAAGCGCTTAAAAATAATTTTGACACAGAATTCATTGGAGTCACTTCTGACAGAAACATGTCAGAAAAAAAGTAAGTTTTTGATTACTTACTTTCTAAGATGCTTCAGATGTAAAGAGTATGAACATATTGAAGTCACTGCTAGGGCTTTATTGGCACGTCTTTCATCATCACCTAACTATTTTTCGTAGCTATCTCCAGCAGCTTAGGACGCTCTTTGTCATTAAAGCTTTCCTTATAAGCAAAACTCAAGCTAGTTATTCTAAATTCTAGCTCAGCTTGGCATTGCTTATGACAAAGTAACAATCGATTTACAATTTCTCATTAGTAGCAGTCAGTGTGGCCGCCTTTGAAGGTGATTAAATTCCTGTCAAGTCGTGCGCCTGCAACTATACCTCCGTTTATGTGCTCTACATGTACCATACATACGCACACGCAAGCAACGGATACAGACGCATAACGACGGTTAAAGGAATTTCAAAATTAATGTCGGTGTGTGTAAAATGTCATGTATATTGTTGTAGCTTTATGAAATATGTCTGCTCATAAAGGAGAAGCTTTGTGCAGACACACACACATACACACTGCTGCGTGCCCGTGTGTCTGCCATTCATATTTGCGCTTACAATATGCACAATGTACAACGGTACACTTCAGTACTTCCGCTCTTTTGGGGCCACAAAATGTGTCACAATTGTGTCGTGTCATTCATCAGCGTTGCCGCTGCTTGTTCGGTCGCCCAGCAAGCGCACTCACACACACTCGCGCAGACATATAAAAAGTGTTGTAATAAATATAGCACACGACTGCCAACGCACACAGCGCTTTTCAACCACAAATAAGCGGCAGCGCCTGTGTGTATGCTAACCACTTGTCTAATATAACACGCGTATAATTTTCAGCATGCTTTTTGTACGGTTTTTTGTCCACAATTTCGACCTATTTTCGCGACAATTGCGCTGCCATCTATTTCAAGCACTTTTATATGCTTTATATGGGCACACTTCTGTCACACTGACATGCCGTTGCGCGAGTGTGTGCGTGTATGTGTGAAATTGATTGATAAAATTATGTTGTTAGTTATTGTTATTGCTTATTTTGTGTGTGTTGTAACTGCAAAGCATTGATATGCTTGTTAGGCACAAGTCTCAAATTGTGTGTGTGTGTACGTCAATACCAATGCACTTGTTGGTGAGTGTGTGTATGTGGCCATGCTTTCAAATCGATACACTCGACACACCTCAATTGCCAGCTACCGTTTTCATGCTTGACTGCATCGCTGCCACTCACGCCGCTGAGCGTTGGCTCGCCTCGTCGCTATTGGCTTTGGCTTATTTATAAATTGCGCACAGTTATTCGTAGCATACACATGGGCGCTTGTCAGTTTGTAGCATAACGATTTGTTTACGCGGTGAATGCGTGCGTAGCATGTGGAAATATGGCGAACACTTGGCTGTGAGGGTATGTTATTTATAGCTTAATGATTTTTTTTTTAATTTTTTGTTGACTTCTTTTTAGTTTCTTTTGAATTTGCTAAAATTTGAAATTTTTGGCCAATTAAATATAAATAAAGAAGTGCGTTGGTGGCAGCAAAAGTATTAAAGTATCACGGAATTAATTAATTTATGCGAAATAAGCGGTACAAGTAATTACTAAAGCTAAATTTTCTATATTTTAATTTTCTAATGAACGCCATAAAGTATGCAATATTTTTCTAAACTATTCGCAAACAAAATTCCAATGCGAAATATAGTACTTTACAACAAATTATCAAGCAAATAAAAAAGTAAAATAATAAAAAAAAATACAGCCTGAAGATATGCTAAGTTTTTAAAAATTAAATTCACTAATATATATACATATATAACATAACGCATTATATAGTAGGTATATACATATTATAGCAACTTATTAAGCAAATAATCAACTAAATTGAAATAAAAGAAAGTACAGCCTGTAGGTATGCTAATATTTTTTAAATTAAATTCTTTATGTAATATAGCGCGATATATTTTATGTAAATACATATTATAAGAAATTATTAAGCAAATAACAATAAAAAATAAAATTTAAAACTTTAGAGCCTATAGGTATGCTAGATTTTTTAAACAAAATTCTTGATGTTAAATACCGCTGAATATCTATAAAAATACAACAACCCTAATAACCCAATAAGAGCACCTTGAACTTAAAAAATTTTCATTTTAAGCAACATTCTGCCAGATTTGTTTATAAATATGGCCTTCGCCTTCAACTATGCAATTAATATATTTGTATTTGGTTTAGCAGCTTACAGAAATCGATAACGTTACTTAATATAATATATGTAATTTCAGTGCTCACAGATCTAAATAGCAATTAAATATTTAAAACGCCTAGAAATATGCAGAGCTCTTCAACGAAATGCTTGCGGCCGGTATATTTATTTTTGTGATAATATTTCAGTTTAGTTTACCTTCAGTATATGTGTGTGATTTAATGACGAGCTAAGCAAAATAGCAATTAAATACTAGAAGCGCCTAAAAATATGCAGAATTCTTCAACGTAAAGCATTAGCGATGTTTATTTATAGGAAACTCGGTTTATGAAATCACTTTAGACATAAACAGCAGAACCTTTTAAGGAAGCGTTTATCTTAAAATGAAAAGGTAACATCTTTGTACTTATCCGAACGCCTAAAGGTAGGCAATTATGTTGATTTATTTATTCATAGCTTCAATTTAAATTTTTTTAAACATAAAATACATGCACTATTGCCGAACGATTAATAAGGTACACAGTACATCAAAAAAAATGCATATTGAAAGTAAACTCCCAAATGTAGGCAACGCAGCATTTTTTAACTAGTGTTATTTTTTTATTTTGTATTCTTGTTATTAAATATGAGCATCTTCAAAGTTTCTAATCTTTCTGCTTGGCGATTGACTTAAAAAATTATGTTCAGCCTTAAAATATGCAACACACTTAAACTTAGGCAACGTATAATATTTTTAGCCGGTGCATAATTTTTTTGGTTATATTTTGTTTCTTGATCATTTCCGAAGCTGTTTCTATATTCTTTTTTAGCTATTGGCTTAATAAATTATGTTCAGCCCTAAAATATGCAATATTTGATTGCTCTTTTTCATTTGCACAAATATTAATCATATTCTTAATTATTTCACTATTATCGCATAATACCAATACATAATTACAACTCCATATCGTTGGCTAAAGTGATCCTCAGCACTTTACGCGTGACAAACCTACAAATATAAGTATACATTCCGGCTACTCGTAAATTATGAAAATCTGAAAATTTTCCTACCTCTTCATACGATTACTTTCTTAAATTCTATAACGCACATCAGACCTCCTACCGCTGCAATTGCCATGCAACACACTTTCAATTTCCAACCAAAATTGATTACGCCCGAAAATATGCAATAAAAGTTATTTTGTGCATCCCCGGCGCATCATATACATTGCAGGCACGCTTACACCATTTAAATCCGTTGCAGGCAACAAGCACTTGTGGCACGACGGCCAACCACAATTCGAACAAATTTCGCTCGCCTAAAAGTGGATAGCATTTCGTCCCTTCGTTTTTTGCACCAACTCTACTTAAAACACCTACTACATACGGTTGGCAACCGAACACATTTTTATGCATGCCACATGCCACGTAATTTTTCCATTTCATGCCATTTCCATTGCGAAAAGAGAACCAAAAAAAAAAACTATGTAAATAAATACGAACGTCGCGGGTCATATGTGACCCTGATGCTCTAACCGCTATACCTATATATAGCTCACAGCTACAGTTATGTACCTACGTACATATGTGGCAGCAACAGATATGCACTTGCCACCGCACATTGAAAACTGATACAGCTGTCAGACGGATATGGCACGTTCGCAACTCAACGCAGGACCTTCGGTGCACTTGCAGTGTGACCCGCTTGCCGACGCTTTGTTGATATTTCATTGCCATTTTTCCACGTAATAGTTTCCGCATCGCACTTGAGGGCCCTTCCGCAACCTGCACACCACCAACCAACACATGGTGGAGACGCACCCACGTAGGCCCACAAGCCGGGTACGGCAACAGAATTGCATTAGTTTTCGCCATTTTTCGGTGTACCACTTACTCGCTGGTGGCAAGTGGTTCTTTCTCACACACATATATAGTACATATATACATATGTATATACAAGCTTACATGTACTTAGAACTGCAGCTGTGTTGATTTTCCGATTAAATGCCTGTTTTTTTAACGGTTTCGCCCACATTTCACATGCACACACTGTAGCTATTTGTGTATTTGCCTAAAATGCTGTGTAGCGCCTAAAAGTATTCAAGCAAAATATGCAACTCGGGGGTATTAGTGTAAAAGTGTTGTATAATCAAATTCTAACCATTTACGTGGCATGGTTTTAGATGGGAACGTGTTATTTTATATGAAATAGGGCTACTGCGCCTAAAAGCAAGCTTTAATTGTTGTGCAGGCAACAAATATGTGCATTCATAAGAGGCATAGCTTGCAATTCTGAGTTGATTTGCGCATATTGTGCGTGCTGGTGAAAAAGTTAGAAGCAGAATTATGTGTGCGCCTAAAGACAGGCAATACTTTTAAAAAAGTTTATATTTCCAAAGACTTATTGCTGCAAATCAGAGATTTATTGTGCAAATACAAGCTGGGAAAATTTCTTTAATTAAAAAAAAATACTTATTACCAAAATATAATTGAAAGGCAGTCCAATGCTTAAAACGGTCAATATCAAAAATTCAACTTGACATATTTTAGAAAAGCGAGTCAGCATCTGAACATACTTCGCAAGGCATACATATCTACATTATGCTATAGTACCCAAAATTTGAAAAAAATACCCAAAAAATCAGAGACAAGATACAAGACGCTTAAAAGTATGCAACAATCAACAATAAGTCTGAGCTTTTACGAATACATATAAGGAATATCTATATTTCGAAACTTAATTATGCGACTACATCAAAAGCCAAAAGCATGCAGTGAACCCGACAATAGTAAAAAATAAACTGTCAATTCAATATAAATTTGCTGAGCTAATATATTTCATTTCATTTCTAATAATTTCACTTAAAAAGTTGACCAAGTTATAAACGTAGCCTGTCGCCTGAAAGTATACATCACGAAATGAAAAATTCTGCTTTGCACTATGCCATCAATATTAATAAGTCAACTAACTGTTTATTCATGTATCAATCAATTAAAGCTGTAACATTAGCGCTGATATATAATACGCCTAAAAATATGTTAACTTCAAAAATCAAATTAGCTAAAAACGAAGCAAGTCAGCACTGTATGCTAAAATAATACACGCATTTTATAATTATAACCAGTAATATGTGCTAATTAGTGTGCGCTAACAACACAAATAGTTAAAAGCGCCTAAAGTTATACATTTAATATCACAGCTTCTGACAAGCAACGGATTCACAGTATTTACTGAATACATAATAGAAAATGAAAACTGAAAACTGACATTGTAGTCAACATGCAAGTGTTGTTTGTAAAATAATATACAATTATTTTATGCCCAAAAGTATGCTTAATATTTCGTTAAGTATATTAAAAGCTGAAATTGATATATTTGCTTTATAAATCAACTTTAAGTGCAACAATACTGCATTATAGGTTAAGTGTCTGCCCAAAAAATGTATTTGAACACCTGAAAGTATGCAACACCGTCTGAATTACTTATTTAGATAAACATAATATTGACATTGCTATTAGAAAATTACAATAGTGCTTGATAGTGCTTAAGTTGTACTTAGTAAATGTAAGATTTCTGCATAGACAAGTTTGCCTAAAAGTATGCAATTGTGTTTAAAATCGATTTTTGAGTAGTTGACTTAACACAAATCAAACAGTCATTAGGCACAGTTGCTACTGGCTGTGCTTGAAACCGAAATCAAAGCAAAAGCAAATCGATTGTATGATAATTAGTGCGCAAAAGTCACATTTTGCACATTGCAGTGAAAATAATAAACAAAAAAGATTTGCCAATGAAAGCACTGTCCGGGTCACACAAAGAACACACGTCAATTAGATTTAGATTAACGCAAAACATCATCCCGCAACATAGCCATGCCGCTACCAATTGAACTCTCAGAATTTGTATCGTGCGCCTGGCAGTATGCAATACAGAAGTTTCCACAGGCCATAGTTATACAGCTGTGCACAGCTAGTTGCGCAGCAATCAATATGCCACTCATATTCGGCATACCAGCTATGTTTTCAATCAAATCTGCATAAAGTGGTTGCCCGTTGCGTGGGAAGCAAAACACTGCACGGTTGCAACTGCGCTTCAATAATTTGCCATGCTGTGTTGTTGTTGTGCGCCGTATGCGGGGTGTTTAAAAAGCAATAAATTGCATGTGTGTGCAGCATGCGCGTATAAAGCAAGCTTGTAGAGATGATAGCGCTGAAAAGTATGCAATAAAATAAGCTTCTCAGTATATTTTTTGAGCGCAAAGCGTTTTTGCTACACTTTCAATGCACTTTACTGAGCGTTATCGATGAACATATGTACACAATTTGACGCTTTTTGGCATTAAATGCGCCTGCTGGTATGCTATATGCGGTGAATTCATACATTTCGCTTCATGGTTTTTACGATTATTTATGCAGAAATAATTTATGAACTTTGCGCTCGAGCCACAAGCACTATTTTTCGGAATATTATTTTTTGCGATACTCTTTGCATGATTTTAGGCGTTTTTTGGTTGACTGCGCAGCTAAGCAAGCAGCTGTGAGGGGTTTATTAAAAAGTGCTATTGAATAGCAACTATATGTACGAGTTGGTAATTTTTCCTAGAACCTAAGGCTTCCGTTACTGGTAGAGAAAAAATCGTGCAAGCAGAGCTTCCATGTTTTCGCATCATTGCAAAAGTTTACAAAAGTTTTTCATTATTTTAAGGTCTATTATAGCTTTAGTGATTTTTCTAAGGCAAATTAAGTAGACAATATTATGACTAATAGTATGAAATGTAATTACAAAATAGTTGCATACTTTTTGGCATTGCAATAAATATCGCACATCAAATTAAATTTTATTAACTATTTTCGTACATTTTTAATTAAATTAATTAAAGTATCTTTAATAAAAATAGCTTTTTGTTAGTTTTCTGTAAGTTCCAAAGCTTACCATTTGACATACAAATATTTTATGGCTTCTAAATTCAAATTTATTTCTCTTTGTTTGTTTATTTTTAAGTGAGAATTTATTTATTTGTGCAGCTTGAACTTAATTTGTTAAACTAGCTGCAATTAAAGTGAGTTTGCCATGCGGTTTCTCTAATTTCTACAAAGTTTACAGCATACTTTTTGGCGTAAAATTATTTTATGGTATATACGTTTAGTTCTTTGAATATTTGCATTAATTTTTATTAAATTTTTCGTTGAATATGTATATATTTTGTAATTTCGAAATTGTTGCATACCTTTAGGCTTAAAGGAATATAAATTTAAGCTACACTGTAAACATTTAGTACATTTTACTACTTAATTAAATTTTGTTAAATGAAATACCTAAGATATGCACCTTTGAATTAATCATAAGGCCTGTTACATACTTTTCGGCAAAAGTTTTCAGAAAAAGAAATAGACTCCAAAAAGTGATTAGGATAAGCATATATAGGAATAATAATAAAAATATATTGTTTAAAAATCATTTTCGAAAGCATTATTTGAAAATTATTAAATGGTTGCATACTTTCAGGGAAAATATTTTTTAAATTCAGTTTTTGCCGACTGTATACGATTTCGTTCTATCAGCTTACACAATTTTGCGAATATTAACAGAGAAATGCTGAAAATTGGTTAAAAAGTGTTTTTGTTTATTTTAAGCTGCAACCACTTGAAACATGTTTCCACCATTTTTTATGTTGCTGATTTCTGGGAAAATGTTCAGCCACTGCATTCCGAAGCAATCACAAGCAGTCAAGTAATCCTTGTGATAATTAAAACAGCATATGCATGGCATATTGTTCCACTTTTTCAATAACATTGCAGCATACTTTTTGGCACTCATATAAACAAAGTATGCATGAAATACCAAACTTTTTTTTTACACAAAACATTCTGCACAAGTATAGCTGGCGCATATTTGCACTGAGTTGCCTGCGTTTTTTGGCCTTGCAGCTCCACAACGCACACGCATTGCATACTTATAGGTGTCATGGCAACGGAATATGCCGCATATTGTGCATAAATGAATTGCAAACTATTTCTGCAACAGAAAAAATTTAAAGAATCAACTCAAAATACAATACAAATTGCATATGCAAATAAATGCATGCCACAAGCCGCAGCCGTAGTGGCATAGGGAGCAAATGTAGCGTGAGTTGAGGTGCGCCGCTATTTATGCCTCATTGTTTGTAGCATACTTGTTAGTTGAATTGAAATCCTCTACAAATTGTGATTTAATTAAGCGTGCAGCAAACATTTTTGTAAGGCGGTTAGTGCGTGACCACTTTGCAATAATTTTTCAAGTATGCGCCTAAAAAGCAGCAACGAAAAAATATACAAATAAATGTGCATGCAAGTTGTGTCAATTGTGCTTAACATGGCGCGCTTAACTTTACGCGTGTAAGATGAAATTATTAAAGTTTACCGTCTGTCCGAAAAGCGCTAACAAACAGCCAGTGTGGCCTACATGCAGGCGCGCATATCATCAACAACAACAGGCTTTACAGTTTGGTCATAAGCTGCGGCATACAAAAAGTGAATTTAAAAGGAGACTGTGCCTAAAACTTTGCACATTTCTACAAAAAAATAACAAATTATATGCCAAATAAATTACTTCCACATTTTGACATATTTTCAGGCGCACATGATGGATTAAATTCCATGAGATACAAAGTTTTCGGGGCAAATTTTGCTTGATTTACTTTTGTGCGACCCTTCTGCCGCTACGCCGCATAGTTATGTGTGCTCAAAGTATTAACCAAAAGGCGCAGAAATATGAAAGCGAAATTATTTATGATTTTCAAAGAAAGTGTAGCATACTTTGCAGCTTGTTGCATGCTTGTTATACACACAGTGCTTGCCAACACAAGCACTCCACCAATTTGTTTTTGGCATACGCTGTAGAATTTGGAACCTCAGGCTGATTGTTGGCTTCAAAGCGCCCAGCTATGCTTTTGTGTAAGTCCGCTTTTGTTGTGCTACACACAATTTGGTTGTCGTTTGTGGAAATATACATGTTTGCGTGCGCCTAAAAGTATGCTTTCAGCATGCGGAAACGTCAATAAACGCAACTTTAGGAAATCGATGAAAATAATTAAAAAGACGAAGTGGTAGACCAAGTAAAAACTAAAGCAGTAAGTCAAAATTGTTTTTGCAGCAAGAGTTCAGAACGATTTTGGAGAAAGTTATAGAGATATAAAGAAAATCGAATACAAACTAAGTACAAATTAAAACTTTCCTTAAATTTTTTGTCTCAAAAAATTGTCCCAAATTATTAATTTGAAAGCGATTTTGACGACTCATTTTGAAACTTGAGGCATAAAACGACTCAAACGGTTAAAAAACCTTTGTCCCAATTTTTGTCCCAAAATTTATTTCATTAAACATAAATTTTTTAGGACACGTTTTGGCTGATAAACCGATTTTAGGCACTAATTTTGAAACTTAAAGTTAACTAGCCTTTGTCCCAATTTTTGTCCCAATTTTTTTCATTGAATTTCCACTTTTTAAGACTCTTTTTGACAGATAATGCGATTTTAAGGACTTATTTTGAAATTTAAGGCGTAAAACGACACAAAAAGCTAAGTAATCTTTGTCCCAATTTTTGTCCCAAAATTTTTTTCATTGAATTTACATTTTTTAAGACTCTTTTTGACTGATAACGCAATGTTAAAAATTCATTTTGAAATTTAATTCATAAAACGACACAAAAATCTAAGTAATCTTTGTCCCAATTTTTGTCCCAAAATTTTTTTTTTGTATTTTTTACATCTCAACTGATTATTATCGAAAGTTGTGTCATATATCATCATATATGAGAAAGAAATTATGCTTATTGAACTTCCTCCAGAGGCGAGAATTCAAAAAAAAACTTAGCTCTCTTTCTCTGCGTACACTTTTACTGTCACGCTTCCTTTTATATAAGCAACCGAGTGCCTTAGACGCCAGTAGCGCATCACTCAGCACTGCTGTCATCGTAAACTCATTACTACACTTTTGACTATTTCATTGCTGACAGCGAAATGCAAAGTGAAATATCACATAAAACTGCTCAGTTTAAATCAAGTTTATGCGCTTTGCATATGCACATACATATCTACATGCATGTGTCTCTATATTTATGGTTTGGCTGCGAAGCTGCACATTTTCATTGCTTTAATGCTCTTCAAGCAGCTGTCTATCAGTCATGTCAAATAAATACAAGAGCGCTCCGACTGCAGCATATAAAAGCAGTTAAGGAGACGCGAAGAGCGGGGTGGTGTTTGAGAAGTAGTAGTCACAACTCAAACTGCGGCAAACACACATCCATCAAGCTGAAGAACGCCACGCATGTTCGACAGACGTCAATACAAGCAATAACCTGTCAGGCAGCAAACAACGTAGCATACCAACAGGCGAGGCAAGGGAAACAGAAGGCAGTTAGTTGGCTGTGTATGTATATAACGATAGGGCCACAACTGGCACGTACGCCTCAATGCATTCAATAACTTCACATGCCTGCCAGTGAAATACTGTATCATAGCAAAGTATACTTTTAGCCACACACACATACATGTACGCATACTTCCGGGAAGTGTGTGCCAATTTTGTCAGTCATACAAGACATTCATGCAATGAATTCATCATCGTTCTCGCATCATTCAACCATTGGGGTAACGATGACAATGAAAATGAGTATTATTATGCGTGTGCGGCTACGGCCGGCAATATGTGGGCATACATTATGACGCACAAGCTGCGAAAAGTGCCAACGCATGTTGGTAGCTCTATGGCATACGGCCGTTGACCACTCATCATTTTTATTGTTTTTAATGTACCCGTAAATTTATTTGCACTTATTTTGTGACCAATTGGTACGTGCGGCCGCCCCGTACACTTCCAGCTACAGCTCCAGCTCCAGCTGGATGTGAAATTATGACCACTGCGCCGCATATTTTTCGTTAATGGCACACGTTGCTGCCGTTGCGAAACGAAATCGTGAGTAGGTGGCCAGGTGTGCGGCAAGCATAAATTATTCTTGGAAATTGTGGCGGCTTCTGGACCTTCCCACTTAATGAAAATCGCATAGAGGTGCTGAAAGGAGATGAAATTTGTACGTTCCACGAAGCTTTTCGGTAGCAGATTAAACCGAATTCGCATTTTTAAAATTATATCGAATGCAGACCGGTCTTGCAAGCAGTTTCGAATGCTTAAAATATGAACTTTAGTAACGAAAGAAAATATTTAAAAAAAACTGTCCCAAAATCTTTTTTGTTCTAATAATTAAATTTCACATTTTCTACATTAAATTATAAACAAAAGTCTATGGCATATTTCATATTTCAAAATATTTGTAACTTTTAATTACTGTCTCAAGTTTTTTTCTTAAATTTGTTTGTCCCAAAATCATTTTTAAATCAAAACAAAGGTCTGTGGCGTACCAAAAAAAAACAAAAATAAGTCTTACTTATTGTCCAGTTTTTTGGTAGATTCTTTTATTTCAAACATAATTTTTTTTTAATTTGTCCCAAAATCAATTTCTTGTCCCAAAAATTACAATTAACATTTTTGCAACCAAATAAAATGAAAACGAGAAAGTTATAATTTAAAGTTTGTAAATTTGAAATATTGTCCCAAATTTTTATTCAAGTTTCTTTGTCCCAAAAAAAATATTCGAACCAAAATGAAAGTCTATGGTAGATTTCGAAAATACATTTTTTTTTTAATTTGTCCCAAAATCTATTTTTGTCCCAAAAATGAAATTTTACATTTTTGCAACTAAATAAAATAAGAAAGAAAAAGTCATATTTAGAAGTTTGTAAATTTGAAATATTGTCTCAAATTTAAGTTTCTTGTCCCAAAAAATAATTCAGTTCAAAAAAGTATGTGGCAGATTTCAAAAAAATTAATCGTTTTGTATTTGTCCCAAATTTTTTTTAATAATTCTTTTGTGCCAAAAGACATTTGAAATCAAAAATATAAAGGTAAGAGGCTTTCCGGGCAGAAAGTGAGAGTTTTGCTGACTTAGCAAGGCTTTCCGAAGTATTTACGGTTATATAAATTATAATTTGTAATTTTACTAGGTTTGTATTATAATTTTTCATTGTTAAAAATCACCTTCAAAATTTCTTAAAATTAAAACGCGAAATTTTGACTTAAAAATATTAAAATTTTGTTTTCTTTTGATTATTAAAATAATTTCTCACCTTCGTCAGGCTTTATAGAGACCACAAAAACTACTCTTTAACGAAACCTTTAATGTTTCTCCCTCCTACCAAAGTAATTCACAAAAATCACGCATAACGCCTGTGAGTATGCTATATTTTCACACAACTTTCTTACTCCCAATGTCAATGACCTTGCAAATTTGTGTATGAACTGCGTACAAAGTACACAACATGCAGTCATGCAGAACGAAAGAAATGTCTGCATAGTTGGCAATTAAGTGATACGAGTGCGTGCTTTTAGGCGCACACATGCCAGCGCACACAAACTGCACGAAATTCGTCTACAACTGGCTCAGAGAGCTACGCTTAACAGCCGTTTACAATGCTTACACATAGAAAAAGCGCACATGTAAACTTTACTGCATACATTTCGGCTGAATAATTTCATTTTATGTTATGAATGTTTATGTAAATATTTAAAGGATAATTAACTTTAGAGTATACAACAAGCGCACATATGTATACATGCACACACAAAAACATTAATATAAATGTGTGCTGCTGACTTGCTTGCTAGCGCCTGCGTCTATGCAACACTTGCTGTTATTATTGTTATTGTGTTTATTGTGCTGTGAAAAATAATTAAAAGCAAATTCAGCGCATTTGTGGTAAATGAAGTGTGAAGTGAGGCCTTGCAAACAGCAGCAGTGGGATTACAGCCAAGATAAATGCTGTAATAATAAAGTATGCGCACTTAGAAGTGTGTGTTGCAACATTAACTTGCTAATATTTGCTTGTAATTGAGCCGTACACTTTTGATTGGCTTCAAAGTATTTATAAAGATTTTTGTGGCATCGCTACTTGTAAAAGTTAAGCGCAAACTAAAGTTTGTGTGGCATACTTTTGGGCGCCATGTGAATAGCGAAGGCAAGGTATGTGCTGAACACATTTTTCCGCCGTTTAGTTGAGCAGCTAAGTTTTGGATTTTCTTCGCCGAACTATGAATTTGAAAACTTTTTTTCTCTCTCTGTGGTCTCAGGGTTGCAAAAGTACGTCTTATGGTACCTCTCCTCTCTAAACTGTTCAGTCTGAATTGCTTCAATTGCAAGTTTAGTGAAAGCTTATGTTGTATTTCTCTCAAGAACCTCAGAAAAATAGATCTGTTGCCCGGTGCTGCCATAGTTTGTAAAATTGATGAACCCTATACATACATATATTGGATAGTCGAAAAAGTCTTTTCGTATTTCTTATTTTTTCAACTTATTTTCTGCTATACAAAATACGAAAAGTCTTTTTCGACTACCCAATATTTCTTTGTCCAAAAAATTATTATCAGACATTTTTTTGTAGAATAAATATTTTTTTTCAGAGTCGATGACTCTTGAATCTTTTTTTACCCTCTGATTTTTTCTCTTACCTTCTGCTCACGTTTGCAGCTCGATAGCGGCCATTGTGCGCTCTGACCCCTAACTCTGTTGACATTCTGACATTTAATTTGATTTCGTTTTGTTGAAGTAATGCTGTAAGTGTTTTCGGCAATCAGCAAAATGGCATTTGTTTGTTATCGACATATTAATTTTCTGGACTGTTGTGAGGGAGGGAAATGGGAGGGAACTGTGGTGGTAGAGTGAGATGAGTGTGTGGGAAAGTTAGTAGTGGACATTAGGGCAATGGACAATGAAGTGTGAAGTAAAGTTAGAAGAGTTAGCGCAAAATGGTGATGCTAAGAAGTTTTAAGCCAAAACATAAAATATATAAAAATATTTAAAAAGGGAGTAGACGGAAAACATTTAATAAAAAATAGTAGTGGAGTAAAATTTTTTAGAGTAGACAACAGAGTAATCGAAATGGAGTAAATAAAGTATAAAGACTTGGAAAAATATTATAAAAACAAAATAACCTAAAAGAAGTGTTAAAAAATTGAAAAAAAAACGGAGCAGAAATATATTACTGAAAAGTGTAGCAGAAATAGTAGCAAGACGAGAAAAAATAGAAAAATCCCTAAAAATTAAGAAGTAAGGTATTAAAAGTAGTAGAGAAGTAGAAAATGTTTGCCAAAAAAAGTAGAAAAGGTAGCAAAAAAAGTAGTAGAAAATAAATTTTTTATTTTTCTAAACAAAAACAAAAACTAGTCAAGAAAAAACTTATAAAAATATCAGAGAAGTTGAAAATTGTTAACGAAAAGTAGTAGAAAAAGTAGTAGAAAAAAATTTTTTTCTGAATAAAACCAAATGCTTGTCGAAATAACTAACAAACGTACTAAAGAAGTAAAAAACGTGTTGTAAAATGTAGTAAAAAAGGTGGTAGAAAATACAATTTTAATTTCTCAAAACGCAACAAAAAAGTAGACAAAAAAATTATATAATGTAGCATAGAAGCGAAAGATGTTTGCCAAGAAGTAAAAAAAAAGTAGTAGAAACGAAAAATTTAAAATTTTTAAACAAAACAAAAAACTATTCGAAAAGAACTAAATAAGTACTAGAGGAGTAAAAAATGTTGGCCAAAAAGTACTAAAAAAGGTAGTAGAAACAAAAAATTAAATTGTTTTATTTAAACAAACAAAACATAGTAAAAGAAAATATAAAAACGAAGTATGTAATCTTAGAAAAATTAGTATGAAAATGGTAGTAAAAGAGCGAAAATTTCTTTATAAATACCAAAAAAGTAGTAGAAAATAACAAAATAGTAGTGATGGTGTAAATTACTTTGTATTTTAGACAGAAGAGTTTAAAAGGAGTAAGAAGTAAGCGCCAACTCGAATTTAGTAAGAAAAAAATTTAAAGTAATAATCACGGTTTATTAGGCCGCAAAGCGCCGATATAGAAGACTATAAAAAAAAAATATATAAATTTTTTTATGTATGCATGGTACTCTATGCCTACCTTAATCCTGCATAAAATATATATTGTAGTACAATATACTAGAGTAATAGACCCATTAATAGCACAGCTTTTTCAATTAATTGCGCTAAGCAAACAATGTACTATAATGAGTGTGTGTGTGCGTGTGGAAGTGGCAAAATTAGCCAAAGGCACACACTACTGCAGATAAGCACACATATACTTACACACCTAAATATATACATACATAGATAATCTCGCCAGTTTCGTGTGAAAATAGTTCACATACACACACACGCGAGTAAATATTGATAGTGTCCACACATGAATGCCTTTATCAATACACCCACACACATACACACAGTTATTTACTGCACACACACTGTCACGCAGCTTCTGCTTTGGCTCATTAAGCGCTGTGCTTTAATATATTTGCTTTGGCACATCGCACACTACTATGAGCTGGTTTTATGCGCGTAATTAAAAATGATTTTTCAATGGAAATAATTAAAAGCGCTTTAAATATCCGCGCACTCTAAGCAAATATGCGCAGAAAGCACTCATTATATACTTGAAAATACATACACACTTATTAATATAGCATAGCAAGTTTTTGCGTTTGTTCACCACAAACCCGCAGAGCTGAGCTATTAAGCCAGAAGTTCAGTGAATTATTGAAAAGCGCAGAGGGAGTAAAATATGGTAAAAAAAAATTAAAAAAGCATTGACAAATTATTTGGCGAATATTAAAAAAATTTAACTGGTTATTATATAATTGTTTAAGCGCGAAATTTAAGAAGATAGAAGTTAGAAAAAGGTAAAAAAAAATAATTAAAAATTTTAATAAAAAAAAAATACAAATAAAATTTTAATTAAAAATTTTTTAATTAACAAAATATTTAACGTTTTTACAAATTAAATATTAACTAAACACAACAAAAAAAATTAATTAAAAAATTTAATTTAATTATCAAAAATTATTTTAAAATAAAAAATTTAAATAAAAAATTAAATAAATAAAATTAATTCCAATAATTTTAATAATAATAAAATTTAATTGCAATAATTAAAAAAAAAAATTAAATTAAAAAAATTAGTTTCAATAGATTGAAAAAAAACTTAAAATAAGGTGTAATAAAAAAAAAATTATTTAATTAAAATAATTAACAAAATTAAATTTAATTATCATTTTTTTTTAAATTTAAAATTTTTTTAATTAAAAAAATTAATTTCCATAGATTGAAAAAAACTTAAAATAATGTGTAAATAAAAAAATTTATTTAATTAAAATAATTAACAAAATTAAATTTAATTATCAAAATTTTTTTAAAATTTAAATTTTTAATTCAAAAATTAATAAATAAAAAAGTTCTAATAGATTAACAAAAATAAAAATAAGATTTAATTATTGTAAAAATTAAAATAAAGTTTTATTAAAAAATTATATTTAATTATCAAAAATATTTTTTTTAAATAAAAATTTTAAATTCTAACAGAATAAAAAGCATATAAAAACAACGTTTAATTAAAAATATAAAAAAAAAAATTATTTTAATTTTTTACAAAAATTTGAAATAAAATACAAATGCAAGGAAATAAAAAAATTTAATTAACAAAATTGTGATCATATAAAGTTTTTTTAATTAAAAATATTAATTTCAATAGATTGAAAAAAGGTTTAAAATAAAGTGTAATTAAAAAATTAAAGTTATCGAAAATTTTTTGAAATTATAATTTTAAAATCAAAAAAAATAAATAAAATAATTTTAATAATTAAAATAATAATAAAAAAAATTAACAAAATTGATTGAAAAAAATAAAAGAAGTTATAAAAAAAATTAATTTAATTAAAAAATGTAACAAAATTAAATTTAATTAATTAATAAAATTGTAGTTATATAAAGTTTTTTTAATTAAAATTATTGATTTCAATAGATTGAAAAAAGGTTTAAAATAAAGTGTAATTAAAAAATTAATTTAATTAAAAAAATTAAACTTAGTTATCAAAAATTTTTTGAAATTAAAATTTTAAATTCAAAAATAAATAATAAAATTAAATTTTAAAAATTAAAAAAAATTAACAAAATTGATTGAAAAATAGATAAGTTATAAAAAAATTAATTTAATTAAAAAAATAACAAAATTAAATTTAATTATCAAAAATTTTTGTAAATTAAAATTTCATTTCATTCAAAAATTTTATTAATTTCAATAGATTGAAAAAAATTAAAGTGTAATTAAAAAAAATTAATTTAATTAAAAAATAGAATTAAATTTTAAAAATTAAGAAAAATTAACAAAATTAAATTTAGATTGAAAAAATAATAAAATAAAAAATTAAAATAAGGTATAAAAAAAATTTACTTAATTAAAAAAATTAACAAAATTAAATTTAATTATAATTTTTTTTTTTTTTATTTCAAATTCAAAAATAAATAAGTTAAAAATGTTCTTTTGTTGATTGGAACATTTTTTCGTTGTGATGTATTTGAGTATTTCTCATTTTTTCAAAACCAGAACTGAACTGTAATGATTTTCAAACACCGTTATAATACCAAATGCTAATTTTCCCATATTTTTTTTCAGCATGAATTTCTAATACCAAAATAATTTAAACGTTCCTCAATCTCATTAAAAATAAATTTTGTGGTTTGTAACAATGCGAAGGCCGGGGCAAGTCTTTATATGAAGCCGCAATAACATACAAGGCTCGTGCGTACATTCTAATCACAGTCAATAGAAAATAAATTGCTTTTTTAACACATCACTCATATACAATGACTGCACCCCCACACACACACGCGCTGAAAACACATTAATTTCTCTTCAATGACACAACATATATGCAATCAATATAAAGCATAATATAACGCGGCGAGTAAGCCATAAAGCTGGCACCACTGAAATCTTGGTGCCCCCACTTTCCCTCACACCAGCGCATCCGCAAAGTAACGGTGAAAAATTTCGGCATTTTTGCTTTTCATGTATTCATGCAGTTTTGTTATCAATACGCAATTTTAGCTTGTTGCTGCCCGCTCCATTAAGTTACTTGCACTTTTCATGGTCTGTGCGCCTACATGTATGTTAAAAAAAAATTATATTTCACATCCGCCAGCCAATTTATGCGCAAGCAAGTCAACAATTTTTGCCATGAATAATTTGAAAACATTTTGTAAGTCACCCCAAAGCACGCACACTCTCACCCCACACTACACAGCGCACGTTGTTGTTGCTGCAAAAGTTTGAACTGCAGGATTTTGGGGGATTTGAAAGTTTTGCAGCGTGCGGGAAAAAGGATGAATTTATTAGCGCGCACAACAGTGTGCTTGAATACATATTTTTGTAATACATATGTACCGTTACGGGCAGGCGTTTGCATGTAATCAGCAGTTTTGTGTGCGCTTTTAGGCGCTTATTTTCACAATAAGTCCTTTTTGTATTGTACTTTAATGAGTTTTAAGCTACATTACAGTTCGGAACAAAAGCAGCAAGTTGTATGCAGCATGTAATCAAGCAAAAGATTACAACAAAAAGTTTTACAAAAATCTCTAAAAGTCCTTAAAATAACTTTTTCGTATGAACTCGCACGCATTAGAGCGAACAGAAAAAAATATATAATATATAAAATTATAACTCAACTAAGCAGTATATGCTTGTGCATACCCATCATAATGGCTAATGTCTTACTAAACTGTTAAGCTGAGTGTTTTCCCCTCATACGCAGCCCTTGAACACACTTCGTGGCAATTGCATTTACAAGCGGCATTAACGAGAGCATGACCCCCATAAAGGGCAAACACCGAAAGCCACTTTATTTTGCTAACTAAAAGCAAGAAAGCAACAAGAAAAAGTGCTGTCGCTACATTTAAATGCTCATGCCCAACGGGTTGCCTAAAAGTATGCTAATGCATTTATAAATAAGTGAGCTCAAAACCAAGTTAGGCGATTCGAAGTCTACTAAGAGGCCATGAATAGTTTGAGATTCGTTTTGTTGGCAGTTAGGTATGACTATCTTGGAATTTGTATTGTATTTGAGGACAAGCCTTAAAACTCACAGGCTGTTGGAGGCTTGAAGTTGTTCCTGTAGGCTTTCGAATTCAACTGGTTCTAAAAGACCTTTCCCTGCCACGAAAAAACTTTGCAAAAATGGAATCAGCTACTCATTATCCCTAAACTTGTGTATCCTGAACTGAGTATATTAAGTTTGTCACGAAGAATGAAGTGCTTATTTACCGAAACCGCCGATGTCGGACCACTATAGTATGTATATAGCTGCCATATCAATCTATCCAAAAACTGCGACAAGTAATTTTCACAGGCTTCTCTTGAAGCCAACTTGAATATATTAACGGAGTTCTTCATTGACCAAAACAAAGTTCTTCAAAGTGCTTGCTGAAGATCGGGCTATACATAACTATCTAGGGCCTCAAACCTTGCATATATTACATTTCACACTTCTCATTGCCTTAACACTAACTGAATGTTGATCGATGAGTAGTACAAATTCGTGATCAAAAATGTGCTGAAGAATCAGTCCAAAAGGCTGCTCATTTCATAACAAGCGTCTGCTATAAAAACTTTAAGTTTCGGCGAACGATTATTTATATTTATTCCGCCTGAAAGCATGAAGCACTGTCGTTATTTATTGAAGCTTCTTATATATATTTTTTGTCGAACGGGCTTTCACACTTCTAAACACCAAATTAAACTAAAATTCTGTGGTTTTGAAGAACTTTCAACAAGTGAAAACTAAGTTAATCATTGAAAAAATAAACAAATAAAAATTGTGAGTAGAAGAAAGCCCTCAACAGTTGGCCCACACACTTTACGGTCAACACGCCACACAACTAAACATTGTGTGAGTGCCTTAAAGTATGCTACTAACCGTCACGTACTCGACACTTGTCAAAGTATTTACGAAAGTTAGTCAAAGCAAGGCAAAGAACAAAAAATAAACAACAAAAACGAAGCAAAACAAAATGGAATAAGAAACAACAAAAAAGTAAAATGAAAACAACAAAAAAATGGAATAAAAAACAACAAAGTATAAAAGTAAAAGCAACAAAAATAAAACAACAAACAAGCCAAGTCAATCCAGCATGCAGCGCCAACGCACACACACACCCTCACAATAAACGGAATGCAAAAATAAAATAAGCTATAAATAAATAAAACAACGCACGACCAACAAATAAGTGAATAAGAAGCGTTGTGGAAAGTAAAAATAAATTTTATTAGAGTGACATGATTACAAAAAAGTGTAAATAGAAGCAAAAACACAAACAAAAAGATAAAAATAGCGAATTGCCAGCGAAAGTGTTGAAAGTTGGGTTAAGGAAAGTGAAAGTTTCACGTTCTGAGTGAAGTATGTATGAAGACAATTTTTGTAGAGCATTGAGGAAATTTACTAAAAGTCTACAGTAATGCAGAAAATGTATAATAATTGAGTAGAATAACTGAAAGAGAAAAGTTACTCGAGGAAAAACTATTTTTTTTTTTTTTTTTGAGTAGGTTGCTTAGCGATTTTGTGGAGCTGGGAACACTATCCTGGAATAAGGTAGCATGGAATTATTTACTGGTTACTGAACTAAAAAATTTTATACTTATGATGAATTTTCAATTTTCTCAAAGTTCAGAGCTATTTTTTTAGAAATTTTCTACTTCTATGACTGTATAGTTCCAGAGCTGGAAACACTGCTCTAGAATAATGACATCTAAGAACACTTGCTGCAAATAGCATGCTGGCGATAAATCTTCAAGGTACCTGAATTTTGGAGACTAAAAGAATACTGATTTGAAGTCGCCTGGAGTTATAATATTTAGTTCAAGAAGACCTTTTTGGTTTTAAGCCACTCGTGAATTCTTTCAAATATGAAAGAACCAGTAATTTGAATATTATTTAGAAACTGCTGATTGTAAAAACTTTTCAGAAATCTACACTTGATCCTATATCCTTTATTAGAAGTTATTCTCAGAACCTCTTGAAATAGTTAGGAATAGTTTTTTTCTATGAATATATCTGTTCAAAAGACCACACTAAAATTTTTGGTAGAACAATCTCAGACTCTAGATCTCTCAGAAGATTTCTGGAACAACTAGATAGAACAAAATAAATTTTTATGTTATACAGTTAAGAGTTCAAGACCTCTTAAAATACTTTGCCTTAACAAAATATTAGCAAAATCCATACACATACATATATTTGGAACACCTCACTGAAACACAAAAATGTGTAATACTCTACTTGTTATTGGGAGAAATATTTGGAATCATTAAAGAGTTAGAGAGAAATGTTCAGAATGTTTTTGAAAGAGCGTAGGGCAGGTGCTTGTTGTCTGAACAATTTCAGGAATAACATACACTACAAGCTTGAAGAATTTGTTGAAATATTTTAGCTTAAACCAAACCTCATACTATGAGCCCTATAATGCCCTCTTCATACTCATAAGTAAAAAGAAGGCTTTATGTGCCGATATATTAAAGGCGTGCTGAATCATAGTATTGATTGTTGTTTAACAGAGTACTACGGATCTACCACGACTTTCATGGAGCCTTAACCAAAATCTCTATTTGACTTCGCTCTAATTTCATAATAAAATTAGCTACTTGGTTGCTTAAAAAGCACCTGCTAAAAGAGCCCAGTGAGCACATTAACAACCAACTCACACTAACTGCCGTCTCATTATCATAAGCATACATACAGGTGTACGAGTATACAGAAATAATATAGAAAAATAAACTTGCTCCAATTTAAAACAAAACAAAAAAGACTTTAGAAGCGAAATATACCACAAGCACGTAAAGAACTTAAAGAAATGTAAACAAGATTCCACTTAAGACACATATGCTACTTTGAAATCATTGCCTACATTCAGGCATAATTTCCGAAACCACTAAACCAGCCAGAGGCGGCAAGCAGTATGTGCCATTGATATAAGCTTCCGTAGGCATAAGCAGTTCGCCAAAAGTTACATATGTTTAAGACGTTGCTATTGCAAGCCTAAAAGTATGCCAAATTATTTAAAAACAGCACAGGTAAGGGCATTTACCAAGGCAGTGTGCGCAAAAAAAATAAATGCAGGCAATTTGTAAGGCGCGCCGACATGTTTTGAATTTTTAAATAGTAGTGTAAGCAGTTAACAAAACACAGCCTATAAGTATGCTACAATATTGTTTGTTTGAGGTTTTAAGCAACTGCTGCTTAGAAAAAACATTTTAAATGTAAGCAATAAACAGGCGAGCTAATATATAATCTATAAGTGCGGCACGTAGGAAGTTTTTGCAAAAAAAGTGGATTTATGTGCTGATACTTTAAAGGCGCGTGCAGGTCGAAGCATATACTATACATCTACATATAATTGTGTGGTCTGGTGAGCGCGTCTTGCAGACTTTAATTGAAAATCTGTGTCGTGGCTGTTATTTATTTTCTTTTCCTGTGTTCTTTTAATATTTTATTTTTTTATACTTTTAGGCGTACAGTTTTTTCTTTACTTCTTGCCAGAGCTGCAGCTATAAAATTTTATATTCTACAAGTTTGTATGTATATACAACCAATCATTGAAGAGCAATTTCATGTTAATGTATCGAACAGCTGTTCCTAATACGAATTTGCATACTTTCAGGCGCGCTAGACTGAGAAATATTTCTAAAGTAGATCGAAGTCTAAAGAAATAAGTTTGAACTGGCGATTGGAAGCGAGTGATTCATAATATTCAAAAAAAAGTCTCACAAATTAAGAGTAATGCATTAAAATTATGTTACGCCTAATGCTAGACTACGACTAAAAAATTGTAATGCTTAACTGAACTGGCTAAGCTTGTGGAAACATGTTATATGCAGAGAGAATACATTTCTTAATATATTTGTATACACAATTGCGCCGTTCTACGGGCGGCCGATTTCATAGGCATACTAAATGAAATACTACTACTTGGTTTTGTGCGATATACCAATAGTTAGAATTTAGCGCTGAATAACAGCAACTATATGCCACCAATTTGATTAAAATATCCCCAGTAACAAAAAAGTTATGGTAAATTAAATTGGCGCCTAAAGGTATGCAATATTTACACAAAAAATAAAAATTTATTTATTTACTAACTGGAAAGTATTGTTATTGTGGCCAAAAAGCACAGTACCTGGCATGGCATGTTGACATGCTCTAACTAGTAATTATAACGCCTGTGGATAGGCTACATTCATTGCACAAATTCATAAAAGCAAATTTATTATTGTAACTTTATACGTTTCGTGATTAAAAATTTGGAAATCATATTCAACTCTAATTAATACGCCAAAGGTGAGCGCTAATATATGATTACCGTTAAAATTGTGATTTTTCCTGTAAATATGAAACAAAAATTTGAAAAAATTAAATGTGAAAAAATTTGTAGTAAGCTTATTATGCGCCCACGCTTTAATTTATATAGTATGAGTTTGACTTTTCTGATAACATGGCATCAATATTTCATAAACCACACCTTGCGCCTTAGGCTATGCTACAATTTTTTGCAATTTCTTACGGAAACTCATTTTTATGAGCGCAGTTGATATTTTCTACTTTGTTGCTGCTATAAAGATACCTCCACTTAATTTTTAAAGCTAAAGAACTTTTTTATGCCGAAAATTGTCACCTAAATCTTTTCCATCAGCAATAAATTGCGGTTGAGTAATAAAAATTATGCCTATGGGTGCCATAAATAATATTGTAATTACTAATTAAGACAAGCAGGCTTCTGTTGTTCTTAAAATACGTACATTTTTAAGTTGCGTACAGGAAATTTATAAAAAAAAAAATTAAAAAAAAAATATCCTGTACAAAATTTTATTGAGTCACAGTAAACTTTTTCTTAAAAATCGCGCACAGGTAATGTGAATAAACGTGTGTAGGAAGTGTTGCAGAACTGGTGTTTTTTGTAATAAAGTTAGGAGGTACAAATATATTAATGCGCCTGTGGTTAGACTTTTATTTTTAGTAAAATGATAATTTCTTCCAAAAAAATATTATTCAGCTTAACAAAATGTTGTAAAAATATTAAAAGAAATTTGAACTTATTGTCAATATTTAATATTTTATTTTAACTTTACAATATATTTTATAAAAAATAATTTTTTTCGAAATTTCCAAAAAATTTAGTTTTGCTTTGTCAAAATATAAATAAGCTTTTAACTTGTATGGTATGACAATTCAGAAAGAAATCGCGCAGAAATGGCATATGTATATAAGTTTTAATACAAAAAGTCTACTAACGCCTGTCGGTATACTACACTTTTATAGAATTTTTACAAAAAAAAATAAATGGAACCAATATATGAAAATCATGTTTCAACCGAAGTAGCTGTATAGAGTTAAGGAATTGCAATTGAAAATATAAGCGCCTGTGGATAGACCTCATTTTTTTAAATATATTTTTTAAGAATATTTATTTTTATGCTTTTAAACAAAAAGTTGCCTATTGTAACTCATTTATTGTATTCACAAATTATTCAACCGAAGTAGCTATGTATATAGAGCTAAGGAATTGCAAATGAAAATATAAGCGCCTGTGGATAGACCTCATTTTTTTAAATATATTTTTTAAGAATATTTATTTTTATGCTTTTAAACGAAAAGTTTGCCGTCGTAACTCATCTATGTCATCATATTTCGTTTCATGAATTGAAAAAGAATAGGGCTGCGCCTGTGGATAGACTTCAGTTTTTAAAATTGTACCTTAAAACGGTTTTTTTTTATGTTTTTCATTTAAAAGTTGACCTTATTAGTTTTTTTACCATTCTAAAAGTAAAGAAGTTGTATTTTTTTAATAATTCGGTTTTTGTCTTTCTTTTATTCATTAAAAAAATTCGAAATTCACCTCTGGCATTTGTAAGCCATTACAATAACATCTTAAATCTATCAATTAATTCATAATTTCTTTACATCAAATTTATTTTCCTGTAACTTGTTGCCTCACAAACACAATTTTTGATCAGTTAACGCATGCAATACAAATCTCTCTCCACAAAAAATTTCTGATTGAAGGCAAATCTTATCAGCTTAATGAAAATTTTGCCGCCATATCGTATTTGGCCACAGGCCTGCTGCCAAGCTGCCATGCAACAAACTATTTACGTGCGCCAGCCAAAAAACTGTGATTATTTACACACTCACGCACACATGCGCACAAATACTTATACGCATATACACCGATAGATCTGGTATCAGCAGAGAATCCGAAAATTGTTGGGATTTATGTCGACACTGATTGTTTGATGGTTGCTATTTTTGACTTTGTGGCTGCCACACACACACGCGCATAGTCATACACACATGTATATATATACCCCACATACCACTATACTGCCGAGCTGTCAGCTCCACTGACATCTAAGCGAAAGTTCGCAAAAAATTGTGAAAAAGTAAGTCAAATACATGCAAGTAACGCCGTTGGCTAAGCCTAACAGCATGCAACATGCCAACCTGTCTGAAAAAGAGGAAGCAAGAGAAAAAATCGCACAACAACAACTACTTTGACTAATATCCGTACATCTCAATACGTCGCCACAGCATCTTACATTACTAGTGGACATGTCAGTGCATCATGTATATGCCAGGCTTGTAATACAATCCGTTTATGCGGTTTGTTGGCGCTACGAAAGCAATATGTGATACAAGGTGGCACACTAGTCAGGGCGGTAAAGCCTGGTGTTGGGCAAACTATATGCATGCGTGCAGTTAAAACACAGAAGAATTAAATATGAGGCTTGCAAGTGGGTTTCGCAAGGTGTTTGTAACTAGTTCGCAACCAGTTTATCATTAGTTCGTAACCAGTTTGCATTAGTTCCTTAAAAGTTGTTGAAATTTTAATAAAAATATGAAATCTTTTGATATTTTGACAATGGTTGTTCAAAATATTTAGTAGCTACTTTGTAACTAGTTCGGTACTAGTTCGAAAACAGGTCATTGAAATTGCATGAGAAATATAAAAATAAGTAAAAATTATGAACATCGAAACTTAGCAGGTTTTTGTATGGATTTGGTATCTCGATGTAACTAGTTCGTTACTAGTCCGTTAAAGGTTGTTGAAGTTACAACTAATATATGAAAAAAAAAAATTATAAATGTGAAAGTGGGCAAAGTAGATATAAAAGATGTTTGTGCACATTTGGTAACTAGTTTGTAACCAGTTCAGGACCAGTTTGTCTATTTTTTATTTTTTTAATTTTGCAGTAATATAGTGTCGAATTTCAAATAAAAATGAATTTTAAATAGACTTAATTATTTTTGGTTGAAAATTTGTAACTAGTTTGTTACTAGTTCATAACTAGTCTAATAGAAATAGTGTCGAATTTGAAATAAAAATCTATTTGAAATAGACATTTTTGGTTTAATTTTGGTAACTAGTTTGTGACTAGTTCATAACTAGTCTCATAGAAATATGTGAAATAATTTTGAATTTCGTACGAATTGAAACCACTAAAAGTTGTTGAAACAGTTTGCAATTACTCTTGAGGCTAATTTAGGATTAGCTTGGAACTAGTAGTTGATAAACAGTCATGCCAGTAGAGCTAGTAACAGGCAAAACACGCAGACTTGGATGTTGCAGATTTTTTGTTTCTATATTGTCTGACAAGTTGATAACTTGGAAACTCTTTTCTCTCTCTTTCATTCATATCTTGAAGTATATAAGACAAAATTACAGACTCTAAACTCAACTTATTGACCGAAATTGAAGTTGTATGATATTTTCGCACTTCAGAAGAAATTATGTTTAGAAGCCATAAAATATAACTTAAACTAGTTCCGGGTGGAAATCCTGAATCGGTGGCTCTTAATTTCCCGAAATCTTTCAATTTTTGCTTAATTAGGTGTCTTATAAAGCAAAAACACAAGCTGTCATGATAAACTATGTAAAACTGTTAGTTTTCATGACAGTCTCAGTGCAGCCAACATAAGCTGTATATATCAAATATTTTTAATACCACAGAGACCTCAATAGTCGGACGCTCAATAAAAACACATCTAACTTCTTGACATATTACTCGAACTGCTTTAAAACCCTGTCACGCCCAAATAAGCAATATTGCCTTACTAAATTGAAGTTCAAAAGCACCAGAGGAAAAGCAAAAGTGAAATTCGAGCAAAAGTTCGGCTCACTTATCAATAATATAAATGAAGAAAACTACACACATACATACATGCATGAAATGTATATAAACATTTAGGTTAAAGTTCGAGCATGCTCACGCGTTTATTTGCAGATTTCTTTAATTGTTTATGACAGGGATATAACTTGCAAGCACACACACTCGCACATTTATATAGAGGATTCAGTATATTTATTTGATTGCAAACAAATTCATACGGCTGTGGAAAACTTCTGCAGCAAAGTAAACAATTTCGCAGCAAATAAAGTTTGCTTTTCTTACTTTTCTTACGATTTCATGGTCTAACGGAGATCGACTGAGCACACGCATGACTGGCGGCTGAAACGTAAGAAAGTTGTTGCCCATAAGTGTGCGTGTGTATCGAGTTATGTGAGACGTTTATGGATTAAGGATTATATAAGATTACTAATGGAAGTTAATTAATTAATAGTGTATTTGTTTAACATGATTTTCATTTGTATTTATGCCAGTTTAATATTTGTGTGGGAATTGTGAAAAAGTAATAGTGGAGAAATTGAAGAGAATTGAAGGAAAATTCAGTTAAATTAAAATTCTTATCAGTTCGGTTAGTAAAAAATTTCCAAAAAAATATTATTTAAAAATTATAAAAAAATCTTCCAAATAATTTTTGAAAATTTTTGAATATTTCTATAAAAAAAATAATTTTTATTATATTTAAAAATTAAAAAAAAAAATAAAATTTTGAAAACCAAAAAATTATATTTAAAAAAAAATTGTGAAAATTCAGAACAATTGATTTTAGTTTTACAGAATTATTTAAAAAATAAATTAAAGAAAATATTAAAAAAAGATTTTTAATTTTCCCGATATGTTATTCTTAAAAACATATTAAAAAAATTAAAAAAAAATATTTTTAGAAAATTTAAATATTTTGCAAGTTTAAAAATATTTTTAAAATAATTTTTGAAAAATAATAAAACAAAAATTAATTGAATTTAATCTTTTTTAATACATATGTATGTATGTATGTTTATACTTATTTAAGTTTTGCAGAATTGTTAAAAAATAAATTAAGAAAGTATAAAAAAATTTTAAAAACAAATTTTTTAATTATTTAAAAATTAATTTTATTTTTTTTTTTCGTAAAAAAAAAATTATAGAAGCAAAAGAAATTATTGAAAAATTAAAAAGTAATTTGAGATAGAAAATAAAGTTTGGAAAAATTGCTAAAAATTGTTATTGTGAACTTTTCAATATTTTTTTAATACTAAAATAACATATTTTTGAAATAACAAAAAATAAAATTTTGCAAAATTTACGAGAAAAACTCTTTTAAAAAAATAATTTTTGAAAATTAAAAAAAAAGAATTTAATTTAAAGAATTAGAAGAAATAGAGAAATTTGCACTAAAGTTTGAAAAAATTTGTTTTTGTAATTTTTTCAAAATTTTTTTTTTTACTAAAATAACATAACTTTGAAACAATTTTAGAAAATAAACAAAAATAATGTTTTGCAAATTTACGAGAAAGATTGTAAGCATTTTTGTAATAAAATGTCCGAAAATACTAAAAATGTAAAAAAAAAATATAAATTTTTTTAAATTTATTTGAGGAAAAATTATTAATTAATTTTTTTTCTTAAAAAAACAGGCATTTGTTAGTTAATTTGCACAAATTAAAAAAAAAAACTACACGTATAGTTTTTTAATAACAACCCAATAGATAAATTGGCAGAAAAACACTACACTACCTCTCCTGCGCCTAAAAGTACACGTTCGCATTAAACCAATTCAATTTACTCTACATTTAAATTCTGCTCGTTTTAAATCCAATTTTAAATATTTGCCACTTCACTGCACGCAAAACATTTAATTGAATAAAATTCGCATATACACAAATTGGTTAGCATACTTTCGGGCTTATAACAAATTAACAGTACGTGCGATAATAATAATCAAAAATGCGATTTCAGGCAAACCAATTAACACAAGCAGGTGGATAAATGTGCGCGACAAATTAAAAAAAAACGAAAACCAAAGAGCGAGCAAAATTTGTAAAAATCCGCAACGCCGTAACCGTTGTATACTTTACGCCGCATAGCTCGGTTAAATTCGTTAAATGTGGCTGCGGCTGTAAAATGCAATTAAATGCAGCAACCGGAGGTAGTTACTAGCTGACAAAAAGCGGGACTGCCATGAGAGCTGCATTTGCATTACGACGGAAGCGTATGTGGGTTGGCAGGATAAAGTACGTAGCTGGGGTTTATATATAATTGTTGGGGAATAAATGTGGTGGGGTAAAGCGCGCCACAGATGTTAGTTAAAAGTCGGAGCGTATGAAATAGCACGCCAGGTGCCTAGCAGCTAACTAACGGCACATGAGTGGCACAGGTGAGGCTGCCGCAATTTTCGGCCTAGCATACTTTTATGGGCTAAACGAATTTTTTATGCAAATTTGTGTAAGCGCGGTGGTAGATTTACCGTGTGACGTGGGAAATCGGGCGAAAGAGGCAGGAGGTGCTGCTTTCGAGCGAACAGTGAGGTGTGCGCCACAAAGTATGCCTCGATAAACAGCAAAATTGACTTGCAACCTACAAGGCGGTCATGTAATGGCGGGGACTTTTGTGGTTGTTTGGCCTGACCCACAGCCATTGCGTGGCCCCGAGCGCGCACAAGCTGGATTTTCAACGCTATAAGCGCTGGGGCAAGGCAAGCGTGGAAGGTAAATATTTTTATGTCGACACACGTAAGCAAACGCACACACGCACAGATATGAGTGTATATATATAGGCTGGTAAACATTTTTTTTTTCGCATGCTTGTTGCTTGATTGTGTTAATGAGTGTGTGTATGTGTGTAGATTAATCAAAATGTTGCAAATTTGCCGCTGCCATTGGCAACTGTCAAGCCAAACCAAACCAAACCGAATCGAATCGAAACGAACGAAATCAAAGCATAGCAAAGTCAACGAAGCACAATGAAATCGAAAACGCTGTCAGTAGAAAAGGCAGCGGACGGATCGCTGTGCGCACCTGCGGCGCTTGGTGACGATAGCCAGCCATTCTGCCTATACATGTGCATGAGTGTGTGTCAGGGTAACAGCCACAAATGCGGGCATTGTCACAAACACAAACACACATGCACAAAATGAAACGAAGTGGGTCGGCCGCCCAACACGGAAATCATGCAAGTTTACACGACAACGGCTCTAATATGTTTATTTGTGGGTGGCTGGCTACGCTTGTGTGGATGTGTGTGCGTGCATATGGGGTTTACACTTAGCTCAACCACTCAATAGAATGCTATTAGTTATTGTTGCTGCTGTTGTTGCTTTTGCTTAACCATATTGGCACAGCAACTGTTGCTGGCATCGCTCTGTTGGTCATCAACGCAAACAACGAAACGCAATTACGGGTGAGTGAAACGTTAATCGCTTTACCGCAGTCAATAATTAATGTGTAGGTGCACTGACATGAGCCAACGGGCGGTGAAAAGTGGAGGTTTGCTGACAAAAATCCGAAAAACACACTAATTCGGCGCTGACAAGGAGTAAAGAGTGCGCTAGCTAGTCGCATAGATAAGTGTCTAGACATGAACGTTATTTTTTTATTGATTTGCTAATGTCAGCACTTTGTCACGGAATTGTCAGGCATGACAGGCATGACAGCAGTGAAAACTTGCTAAAAACTCTTCAGAAGTTAGTTTTGACAGCAGATTGGAAATATTGGAAGATAAAATTGAGAAAAAAATAAAATAATTTCAGCTCCTTTTAAGCATTTTCATTATGTATGACAAAAGTCAAGTATGTTCTTAAACACCTTCTAACCTACAGTAGTTAGTTTTGACATCATATTGAAGATGAATTAATAGAAAAACTAGAACTTATAATAGCCAATTATATAGCTTTTACATTTCAAAATGCATATGTGCTATTGGTTGGCCATGATCGAAACTTATTTATAGAAAAAATGCATTTATTCGTCATTGTCACGATATCGTCAAGAATTTGTCATGCCTGACCAAATAGAGAAAATTTGCCATAGGTACATTATGATTGAAACCCCAAAGCAATATAAAATTATATACTATATTGAGTGAATCCTGCTATTAGTTACCTATAACCGATACTATATCTAAACGAATTTGTAAAGGGAACGCATTTTAAATGAAAAAGTCTGCATGTTTTGAGCGAATAAAGCGTGATTGGCATATAAATGCTTACCAACTAGAGACTTGATGGTAAAAAGAATTTTGAGAGAAAATTGTTCCATACAAATAATATATAACACACTTTAGGTATATAAAATGTTATAAAATTTTAGTGAAAAAAATTAATTGAACACAAATAAATTTCACTTACGTTCTTACAATTCCATATTTCCTGAAAAGAAAGAAAGAAAAAATGTATTTAATATTTATATACACGAGTAAAATTTCCTAAATAAATAAATACGAAACAAAAATAAAATTTCAAAAATTCAAATTCAAAATTTTTGAAAAATTTAAAAATTTATTAAATAAAATTAATAAAAAAAAATTTTAAGAAAAATATTTAATTAAAAAATTAAAAAAAAAAATAAAAAAAATAAAAAGAAAAAAAAATAAAAAGAAAAAAAATATTTCACCAAAAAATTAAAAACAAATATGTTTTATAAAAATTTAAAATTTTTGCTAAATTATAGAAGAAAATTTTTATTGCAATTTAAAATTCAAACTCACAATTTTTCGAATAAATATTTAATTTTTGATACAAAAACTTAATTATAAAAAAAAATTCTATAAAAAAAAAAAAAAATTAAAAAAAAATTTAAAAAAATTCAAAAAATTTTAAAAACCTAGAGAAAATTAAATTACAATTTGAAATAAAATTTCAAAATTCAAATTAAAACTTGTCTAAAATTATACTTTTTTCAACTTATTTAATTACAAAAAAATAAATTAATTATTATTTTTCAACAATTAAAAATTTCTTAATTAAAAAAAAAATATATATCAAAAAATGTTTAAAAAATAAAAAAAATATCTATACTCGCAATTAGCAATTTCCACTCTTCACGCCTTTTTCGAAAAATAAAAGTCAATACCTTGACCCATGCAACCATTGACATTTACAAAGTCCAGCAGCATCAATGTCAACCAGAAATCCAATATTTACAAAAAGCGCCTATTGCTATGCAATGACTTTTCAACGAAAAGTAGGTAGCAAACGCGATTGTGCTTAGCATTAGTGCTGTAAGGCGTGCACATATTGAAAGAAGCGCCTACGAACACTGCCTCGTATATCCTGCGCGACATTTCAATTTAAAAACGCCATTGAGTGTGAGAAGGACGTGCAGAAAAAGTGCAAATAAAATTGCAAAATTGCAACAAAAACGCTAAGGTATATATATAGGCGTTACAATAGCAAAAAAAAAAACAAAATCAAATGCACACTAGCAGCTTAGGTATAGTTTTAGGCGCTTTATATGCACGCCCATTAAAAAGTGCGGCCCACCTGCCAGACGTGCTGAACAAACAGTCTTTTGTGAGCGATTTAGTACTTTTTTTCGCTGCAAGTATTGACATATGTGTGTGTAGTAAGCACATATATGTGTGTGCGTTTGTGGCAGTGGGTGAAACTGCCGCAAGAGTCCTTTTGCAAATAAATGACGGCTCACACACACAGAGGTGGAGCGACATATATGCAAAACGCCTACACACGCAAGAACAAATGTCAATGGGTAACTCACACATACATACAAAGGCAAGCACACACACACTCAAGACTCCACTTGAGGGTCACTTGCAATTTTTTCCCGCACACTTTGCCAGCTCGAGCTGCGGCTAACAAGCAACATGTTGCATGGCCTGCAGTGAAAGAAAACCTGCCTGCAAATATGTTTGCATTTCTTTTGTTACGTTTTCCAACTTTTTTGCATGTGCAACGCCCTTTTCTTGCCCTCAACCATCAAAGAGCTTACACTGCTGGCCATTAAATGTGATATGTTGCAGATTTTCTGAAGATTTATCGCACTTGAGTGGGCATGTGCTTGAGGCTGGCGCGCTTACTGCAGCAAAACTTAGCAAAAAATGCAGCAAGCAGCAAATGGCGTAAGTGAGCATAGCCTTAGGCGCGAGAACACACACACACACACACACGGGCGTGCATAAATTACAATATTGAAAGCTATTGTAAATAACTCAGAAATCCAATCACAAGCGATTTTGCCAGCAATTTCATTTATTAAAGTCACTTACAAATCGTTATTTATGGCTAGTGCATACTTTGCGGCGCAATTTCAGCAAACAAGCGCACAAATCACCACAATATTGCCGTAAACCACTTTTTTAGTTAGTAATAAGTGCTTTGTGTGCAAACTAATTTCATGTGCGGCATTGTTGCTGAACTTAACTGACTTAAGTGTTGCCTACTTTCAGGCGCGCACAATTCCAGCTGCTTGTTTTGCGTCGCTTACGCGCTTAAGCAACGCCGAAGACATCAAAAAACATTGCGTCATTTATTTTGCATAGCATTTAAGATAAATCTCCAACATAAGCGTATTCAAATTAGTTGAGACCGAAAGCAAAAAAAAAATAAAAACAAACACAGCACAGTTGCCATGAAAGCCAAGCACTTTATATACCGACAGACACTGCGTCATTAGTCTGCATATATATGCGAGTATGTTTTTTTGTTTTTCTTAGCTAACACAACACACCTGTCAATCGTGCGCCTTCAAGTATGCTACATCCAAGCACTCAGCTCACCGAAAGCATAAAATAAACAACAACAGTCACTTATCATTAGGCGCACTGCCTATCTACTTAATTATAAATGATGTTATTTACTTTTTTTTTGCTGTCTTCAACACTCACACCGCTGCTTATTAAACGTTTTCAATTAGTGGTGCGCTCTCACACTCTCTGCGCAGCGAAGAAAAATGCTGCTTTCATTTGTTTTGGCACAAATTTGCTTTTATCTCACAAATTAATCATTTATGAATTAAATTCATAAGATAAAATGTAACGCGCAACAAATTTATACACACATACATACCTACATTTATATATACTCAGATATACAGAAAATTTACAAACAAACTTCATTTATGTGTGTGTGTTCTACTTTTTCAAGAAAATGAAATATAGAATACGATTTCAACTTAAATGCAGGATTATTAAGCCTGAGCCTTGAAACGTGTCGCTCGAGGCATTTTAGCTGCTAATGCAAATAAATAGAGCGAGCATACATACTACACATTGTATATTCCCGATAGACGGGACGGAGATGTTGGAATAGACATTTACAAAAAAAAATATTAGTTGCAATTAAGGAAAAAAACCATAAGCAGAAATATTGTAGAATTATTGAACTAAGAAAACAATAATTATTTTTAATGTTTTGCGCATAAAAAACATGCCTGAGTATTCATTATTTACTATAAAAGAAACCGTATAATTTTCTAAAAAAAAATTTCAAAACATTTTCTTTCACTTTTTTTCCATAATTTTTAGATTATTTTATTCTAAAGTATGAATAAAAAATAATTATAAATTTAAAAGTCCGAACACAAGTAGTTTTGAAAACAACGCGTTTTAAGTTTCGTCCACAGCTCAAACCGATCAAATTGCCATGACACCAAAAGGGCTATAACTACGAAAATAATTTGGATTTTAAAATAATCTAAAAAAAAAAATTGAATATCTAAACAAACGTTTAAATTGTTTCCAAATTTCTGAATTAAAATAAAATTTATATAAAAGGAATATCATGGCCTAAATTTTATTAAAATCGATCGAGCGTGTCTCGAGATATGTCACTGAACTCCTCCTAAACGGCTGGACCGATTTTGATAAAATTTTGTGTGTGCATTCAGGAGGATTCGAGAATGGTTTAGATTCACAATTTGGTCCACTACAATTTTATTAATTTGCCATTTGTAAGTAATTGTTAATTTTGGATTTTATTCATTCTCGGTCGGTCGTGTCTCGAGATATGTCACTGAACTCCTCCTAAACGGCTGGACCGATTTTGATGAAATTTTTTGTGTGCGTTTAAGAGGATTCGAGAATGGTTTAGATTCACAATTTGGTCCACAACAAAATGTTTTTTTTTTTATATTTTTTTTTTTTATTAATTTTTCATTTGTACATAATTGTGAATTTTTGATTTTATTAATTCTAAGCACAAATGCGCACAGTTATAATAAAAACATGCGCTCTCAAATTTTATATATTCGATATATGCGGTATAGAGTAGAGTCTCCCGGAGGCTCGAAAGGCTTTATATTAGACATACGGGGGCTAAGGTAATTATAACCCCGATGCAACTCATTTGTGAACCATGGCATACTACTATCAAGAAAGGATTCTTTCTGAATTTCAACAACATGTCTCACATTCGTAAAAAATGTTATCCTGTCATATCAATTAATTCTTGATTTGTATACTGGAAAGTGAAATTTTTAAATAAAACTTAAATGAGCAATGTTACGGCCTAAATTTGCTTGAATTCGATCGTGCGTGTCTCGAGATATGTGATTTCACCTAAGAGTAGGCAATGTCACGCCGATCATCCAATTTGACCCGGGTAACAAGTACCTGAACCGCTTGTAATGAAAAACTTTGCACAGCAGCCCAGCGGGTCTGATGTAGCAGTTTATATAAGTTAATGTAAAATATAGGTATGTACATACATACATATATAAATACCAGGAAATTCTTTATTATTACAAAAAAATTATCCCAAATGAGTTTTCACTGTGTTTGTGTATGTGATTCTATACTCCGCTTTATAGTTTGCATTTAGGAAGTATGTATATACATAAATAAATATGTACATATTTGTATATTTACTATTTATTTTGAGCTTCAATTAAAAATTAATTACAAATTCATACAAATCCGCTTTTAAGCTGTGTTTTTCTGTTGCCTATAGAAAATTCCTTTTAAATACTAAAACACCCACGACACCCGCCACTTTAACCCATAATGGACGTCACTGCGTCACAGCCAATAATCGCTTTAAGTCGCTGGCAATTAAAGAGGCATTTACAAAAAACAACAACAACAAAGCATTTTATGGCGTCACAATACAGCGCAAAATGAGAAATTAATACACAAACAAAAAATATCAAACAAATTGCAAATACATAAAATGTAAGCCCGCTGCCTAATTACATTGTGGCCAAGCGCACAGGCACAGTGGGCCCTCCGAGCGAAATGGTGCGCTTTAAATAAACAATTTTTCAATTATGCAAATGTACTAAGAACCTTCGGCATGTACGATGAGCGGGCAGTGAGTTCGAAATTTGTAGCCGCTTCAAAATTTCCGTTAACTGTGTATGGCTGCTGGGCCGTATTTTCACTAGCAAGCGGTCCAGTACGCACACACACAGATAAATAGAAATTCATAAGTATGCATGTATACATGTTGACTTTCGCCACGGGCTCACAAATCTGCGCTTTTTTCGTGTATTTGAAGATTTTTCTTGCGTTTTCGACAGCTGCTTCTGAATTGAGCTGTCAGTCGGTTTTTAACATCCGGTAGCCACGCAGTGTGGCGCTGCGGCCAAATTTTGAGTATTTAGTGAACTGTTAAAGTATTTAGTGGTGTTAGTGCTTACGCGCTTGATTGAATAGGGAGGATTATAAATTTTCAAAATACATTTTTTTACGGAAATAATAATAATAAAATACAATTTATTTAATGTGAACAAAAATATTGAAACTTTTTAAGTACTCGACTGCATATTTCGCTACAAAACTCTACGGGCTTGTGAATTTGAACGGTAGGTGGTTAAAAATAAGTTTTAAATGAGTTTATGAAATTTCGAAATTGTTGAAATATTTACGAATTTTTCGATATTTTTTTGAAATTATTTTCGAGGCGGAAATATTTTTATGCAATGCAAATGTTGCTGTAATACATTAAGTGTTTTCTGAAATTTTCAAAATTTTTCGAATATTTTCGAAATATTTTTGAAATTATTTTCGATGCGGAAATAGTTTTATACAATGCAAATGTTGCTGTAATACATTAGGTGATTTTTGAATCTTCGGAAAATCTTTCGATTTCACCTTGACATGTTTTTTTTCGATATTTATTCGAATGAAGGTAATATTACATTAAAACCCAAAATTATTACGTCCTATCGGGAAAATATTCGATTTGAAATTGCGTCCATACAAAAAATGACTAATTATAAGTTAGTATTTAGTGATTTTCAAACTTCGAAAATTCTCAAAACTTTTCGAATATTTTAGAAATATTTTTTTAAATTATTTTCGATACTATAATATTTTTCTACAGTGAAAATGTTGTTGTTGTAACGATTTTACCTTGACTACTTTTGTTTTGAAACTTATTCGAATGAAGGATGCAGTAATAATATTGCATTGAAACCCAAAAACTATTACATGTTATTGGAAAGATATTCAACTTGAAATTTATTCTAAAAAAATGCTTAATTACATGTTTTAAGTGATTTTTGAAACATCGAAAGTTTTCGAAAATTTTTGAAACTATTTTCGACACTAAATATTTTTCTACCATGAATATGCTGATGTTATAAATATTTTTTCTTCACAAGCTATTTCGAAATTTAGTCGAATGGCGGTTTTAGTAATAATATTACATTGAAAACCAAAAATGATTGTGTGTTGTTGGAAAAATATTCAATTTGAAATTGATTCTTAACAAAATATAGCTAATTGTAAGAATTAAGTGATTTTGAAACTTCGAAAATTTTCGAATATTTTCGAAATTTTCTTTAAATTATTTTTGAGGCGAAAATATATGTCTGTAATCATATTACATGTTGGAAAAATATTCGATTTGAAATTGATTCGAAATAAAAATAATTGCTAATAATAAGTATTAAGTGCTTGTTCAAATTTCGAAAATTCTCAAAACTTTAGAAAATTTTCGAAATATTTTTGAAATTATTTTCGATACTTTAATATTTTTCTGATTATAAGTACATATTAGGTAATTTTTGAAACTTCGAAAATTCTCAATTTTTCGAATATTTTTGAAATTATTTTCGAGGCGGAAATATTTTTTTACAACAAAATTTTATTTTTTAATTTAAAATACATTTGTATTTTGACATATTCTTTCATGAAATTTTTTTAAAAATAAATTTAATAGATTTAAATATTCTTATTTTTTTTTTTATTATACTACATTTGTATATAATTTTTTAATATTTTGTAAAAAAAAATAAATTCTTATTTTCCAATAACTGCAATAGTAATTGAAAATTCACGTCAAATGTTGTTGCTACTTTAACTTCCGTGCAAAATTTCTCCAACTCAACCTCTTCACACATCATTTCACTTGTTGAACCATCATTTTCGCCTGCCATTAAATTGTTGTTGCCTCGTTACAATTTTATTTCCCCACACTTTGACGCTTTTCACAATTTTTTCTTCGCCTAACGACTGTAATTTCAATTTGTGTAAATTGAATTTACTTCCTCAAAATGTTTATGCCACTCAAGCATATGGTAACAAGAGTCACTACGCACACACACACACACATACACACACAAATACGCACGCGCCGAGTTTTCGATTTTCGAAAAAGAAGTCGAGGGTTGTTTGGCACTTGTGTATGCTAAATAGCGGCTACCTTTAAGGTGCCCACAATGACTGGCATTAAAATGTCTATCTTGCGAGTCGGCAACCAACACACCGCTGCCCGCACTTGTACACTCAAACACACTGCCACTGTGTCTGTTGCTAAAGCGAATTTTCTTATTTTTGTATGCGATTCGTGCTTATAATTCAGTGGATGTGTGAGGCGTTTTTGCTACTTTTTGCAGGAACTTATGTAATCTACAGTTGCCATAGGCCGTGTAGCGTTGCTTAGCGCTGGTGCTGTCGGAATCGGGTTGGGCGACCAGCGGTGCGGGGTGCGCCTTTGAAATATTGAAATGTTAACTTCTAAAAACTTTATAATTAAATATTTGTAAATGCATCAACTTGTTTGTGTGTTGCTGGCTAAGCGTTTAATGTATTTGCGAGTATCCGTTTACAATTAAAATAATTACGATTTTTTGTAGCGAGCAATTTGAGCCGAAATCATATTAAAATAATATTCGCATTTGTTTAGTTAATCAGGGGATAAGTTATGTAAGTAAATTACTAGAGCATTGGTGGAAATATATTGCCGGCAATCAAAAGTAATTAGTTTTGACTTATGCCATTTTTGGTGGAGAGAAATTTTAGATATGCTAAATATGTATTAACACATTTTTTTCATAAAAAAATATTTTTTTAAAGGTGAACTAAGTTGGTTTTAGTTCTCATTGAGTTGAGTTGAATTGAAAAAACAAATTTTGAATCAAATATTTGGATTTAGAGGGACAAAACTTTAGAAAATTCTTATAAAGCGAATTCAGTATATATGATTTTAAATAATTTTTTAAAACATATTATTTAAAAAATTTAAATTTTTTTTTGTCGAATTTTCGCAAAAAAGGTTTTTAAATATATTTAAAACATTTTTTTCGAAATCTCGATTTTTTTTATTTTCGAAACGGTTTTTTCAAGTTTTCAAAATTTTTTAGAAATTTTCAAATTATTAAGTTTTTACATTTTAAATTTTTTTTTATAAAAAAAAATACTTTTAAGCAATACCGATTTCTTTTACAAATTTTCAAAAAATCAAAAATTTTAATTTTTTTAATTTAAAATTTTTTTTTTATTTTATTTAGTTTTTGATAAAAAGATGAATAATGGGACAAAATTTAAGAAAACTTTTTCTTCGAATTTAAAAAAAATAATATAAAAATTTTAATTTTTTCTAATTATGTATTTTTTAATTTTTTTTTCATAAAAATAACTTATTCCAAAGAAAAAAAAATTATAGAAAATTGTAATAAATTTTAATTTGATTAAATAATAGATTTTGTAAATATACACATGTATGTATTATTGGCACTTGATTTTATACACTATTATGGCGGCTGAAGACTTGTCAGCATTCTGTCATGCCAGCCCAATAATTATGACACAGTATTTTTAATGAATATATTTACAAAATTAACAGATTTTGGGCCAATAACTACGACTTTTGTGCTTTGTCAGCAAACTATCACTGAATTTTGTGACTTGTCAGCAGTCTGTCATGACTGACCATAACTTGTCAAACAGTGTATTGTAGGTTGTCAACGGTCTGTCATGACTGACCATTACTTGTCAAACAGTATATTGTGAGTTGTCAACGGTCTGTCATGACAAACCAATACTTCATACACAGTTTTTAAAAGAAGTTTTGTTAAAGAAGCGATTCTTGTGAGTTGTCAGCAGTCTGTCATGACTGAATAATACTTGTTAAACAGTATTTCCAAACAAACTGTCGTTAAAATTAACACATTTTTTTGGCAAATTAGAAAAAATACGGTTTTTGTGACCTGTCAACAGTCTGTCATGACTTCCAAAGCTACAAAAAACAATATTTTTAAGTTCAAGCTTTCATTAATGAAACACTGCATGCATAAAAAAATATTTCTCAACCTGTCAGCTATAAGTTATCTATGAACCAAACCACAGAAAATGCTTTTATTTGCAAAAATAACTGAAAAGTCATATTCAACCGTTTCGATATGTAGTTGAAAATCTTTATTTCTAAATTAGTTGCTGTATGGCTGTTGTAGACAAGCTCATTTGTCTGTCAGCAACCAAATTAAAACCCAGATATTACGGTTGTTTAGTAATTACAGCGCTTTCAACGCAAGCAGTTTCATGTCTCACTCAAAATTCAACTCTCCTTACTACTCTCGTTCAACAAAATATCCTGGCAACCAGAAATAAACTTTTTTTCAAAACTGTCTATCAAATTTTAGTTTAATTGATTTCACTAACAAACCGACAGGAGTATGCTTTTTGGTATGTTTGTGTGTATGGAGATTGCACATACGCTCACATAGTGATGAGCAGACACACATACATATGCAAATCGAGCCACACACACACACACACAGACGAAGCAGTCAGCGAGTGCTTTAAGCAGCTAATTGCAGCTCAGCCTCAGACTAACAAACATGCAGCGCTACTGTCTGCGAAGCTAGTGTTTGGTATGAGTGGATATGTGCGTGTCTGTGTGTGTCTGCCAACTAATGGCTTCGCTCAAGCTCAACTATAATTCAATGGCAAATGGAAAACGCTAATTAGCCAACAACTGACTGGTTGATACAAACCGGCAACAACAACAAAAACAACGAATAAGAACACAACAACAACAACGAAAACAGCAAAGGTAACAACAAAAACATATATAATCGTGCCAACAACTACAACAAATACTAGCACAGCAGTAACAACATGACAACAACAACCACAAGCACAATAATAGCAACAACATTATCATCGTGGCAGCAACAATAACAGCATACTGTACGCATGGCCACCACAACTCCATCGTATAGATTTGAAAATATTTACATATTTAAGCCTATTAGTGGCGCTTAGTTCTTGGGCGGCTCGGTTGGGCTCTGCGGTGATAAATCAAGCGCTCGGCAAAGCCACTTGTTGGCAGACAAACGCTTAGCAGCCTCTATTAGGCTGTATAGCGGGGAAAACGTAGTCCTATTGATGCTGTGTAAGGGAGTGGAGAGAGCGGGGTGCGTTTGCTGGCTTATTAGCCTGGCTGTGGGAAAGCATAAATTGAATGTCAGTGATAAAATGTTTGAAGTATTGCGCTAATTATCGACCTGCTGGCGGTGAGAGAAAGCAGAGAGAAGTAAAGCGTTCTTTAGTTGTACTTTGTTGCTTTGTTGACTTATTAGAGAAGGCAGACATTTATTAATACGTAAAAGGAAGCTGGAGTAGACACTAACTTAAAGAGAACTAATATTTCTAATAAAAAAATATATATAAGAAAAACTGAAACAACAAAAAAAAAAATGAATAAAAATAAAAAAAAAAATTATAAAAAATTTATAAAAAATAATTATAAATAATAAAATAATAAAAAAAAATGATAAATAAAAAATAAAAAAAAAATATTTTACAATTATCAAATTAAAAAAAAAAAAATTATTTTATAAATATAATTTTTGCAACAAAAAATTAAAAAAAAAAAACAAAAACTATTTTGAAAACCAAATTTTTCAAGATCTAAAAACGTTTTATTTAAAACTTTTGAAGATTAAAAACAATTATTTTAATTATCGAAATTTAAAAAAAAAGAAATATTTCGTAAATTTAAGAAAAAAAAATATTTGGAAAATCTAACTTTTTAAGATTTGAAATTTTTTTTATTTAAATTTAACATAATTATAATACCTAATATTATCGAAAATAAAAAAAAATATTTTGTAAATCAAAGTTTTGAAAATTTTATATAAAAATTAGTTATTTTAATAAATTTTTGTTTATTTTTTTTTGGAAAATTTTGCCAAAAATCATAATAATAAATAAATGAGTTATTTTGCAATAAAAAGTGAGGGAAAGTACAACCAAAACCAAAAATTTGGCAACAAAGAACTAAAAAAAACTATTTTAAAAAACATTTTTTTGAATATTTTAAAAAATTTTAATTTGAAATTTTTGAAGGTTAAACAAAATTATTATAATTATCGTAAATTAAAAAATAAACTTATTTTGTAAATCTAATTTTGAAAGTTTTATATAAAAACTCGTTTTTTTTAATATTTTTAAATTTGTTTTTGTTTTTTGTTATTGTAAATTTTTTGCTCAAAAATTATAATAATAAAAAAAGTATTGCTTTTTTAATACAACTGAGTTGGTATATACAAATAAAAAATTCAAACAAATGTGTTACATAAACCAATTTGCACCACAAAGTCGTAATAATTCGCATTAAAATATTAACCTTGATATTTTCACAAATTATATAAATAATTTATGTGACACAACAACCAGCAGATCACTTTATTGTCCACATATTAGCCAGCTGCATGTAATTCAACGTTTAACCCGCTAAGCCGCCGAAATTTTGTGTCAGCGCTAACAGTGTCAGCGCGCACCAGGGCGTATGAGTAACAATCATAATTATTTAATAATAAACTTTCAATAGCACAACAAAAGCATAAAACTTTATGTGTCCGTACGGGAAATATGAGCACATGCAATGCAACTGTATTGGCTCAACACTCTATGCATAAAATATGCAATTTTAAAAATATTTCTGCAAAAGTTTATTAATGAAATTCCACACCGTGTAAATAGTTCAGTTTTGCTTACTTTCGATATTACGATTATTTTGAAAATATACAATATGGTTGTAGCGCGCATACCGTTATTTAGCGGTTATTGAATATTTCATAGTTTTTGTTGTTATTTTTATTAAATAATTGCCGGTGCAACGCCGCGGGCTGACTGGCATATTTGAATGACTTTCACAACAAATACCGCAAATTGTAAATATGCATGCGGTCTGCTGCTGAGCGTTAAGCGTACATATGAGTACCGCAGGGAAAGTTCTGCTGATGGTATTATTATTATTATCAGATTTTTTTATTTTTTCTTAATTTTTAAATATATGTATTTTTTTTTTAATTTTTGTTTGCTGGATTAGGGTAATATTAAAATAAAGGTTTCAATGTAAAATATCTAATTTTAAGAAAAATATGTTTAGAAAACGAAATAAATAAAATAAACTATTTTGAATTAATTAATTAATTTAGTTCTTACAAATTTTTTTTTTAATTTTTTCAATTATAAAACTTTTTCAATTAATTAATTAAACTAATTTTTTATTTATATTTATACATATTTCTATACAAAGTTTAATGGTTTTAATTTTCAATTTATTAAATTTTTTTAATTATTTTTTTTTTATATAACATTTATTTAGTACATATTTCCATATTATATTTTTTTATTTTTTTTTTTGATTTGTCGAATTTATTTTCTCTGCAAAATTATATGAATATTTCCATTTTGAAATTTTTTTTCAACATTTTTTAAATTTTTTCCTTGTTTTTCTAATATAATGTCAAATTAATATATGTACTTATTATTTTTTTAATTCAAAAGCAGTTTATTAAAAAATTTACCTATTGACTAAAAAAAAGTATTATAATAATATATATTTTCAAAAAAATTTTTGCTAATTTTCTATCGCAATTTTTAATTATTTTAATATTTTCTATAAGTTTTAAATTTATTTAATTTACGTTCAATAAAAAGTTAAAATCATTTTTAATTTTTTTCTTCAAAAAAAAAATATATTTTGATAGAATCTAATATTTTTTCAAATTTTTTGTTGAAGTTACGAATCACAATTTTTTCCAAATTTATTGTGAAATTTTTATTAATTAAATTAATTTTTTTTAATTATTTTTTTTTTATTTATTTAATTTAATTTTTTGGTTACATTTAAATATCACAATTTTTTCCAAATATATTGTGAAATTTTTATTAATTAAATTAATTATTTTAATTTTTTAAAATTAATTTTTTTGTCAGTATTAGTTAGTTTAATTTTTTTTAATATAATTACCAAAATTCTTCCCACAAAATTTATATTCCCATTGTTGTATGTAGAAATAGGTTTTTCCAAAATATAACCTTTTATTGCAGCATTTTAAACATTGTAAATTAAAAACTCAGAAAAAAAATTTTGTTTGTTAATATAACCTAACCTATGACGTTTTTCACAATATATAGTTTTTAATTTTTTTCATAATTTATTTAAATTTTTTTGTCAAATATAATTAGTTTTATTATATTCGGTAACTATATACTATCAAAGATAATATCTTAATAAAAAATTAAAAAAAATATATTTTTTAGAATTTTTTTATATATTTTTTTTTCAAAATTAAATTTAGAAATAGAAACAAATTTAAATTGAAAATTTAATTAATCTTACATTTCAATATCAGCGTGCGATTTCTGGAAATTTAGAATTATTCTTTCCTCCCAAACTATGTAAGCACTTTCAATTTTCCACACAGCTGTATTTTTTCTGGTAAATTCCACTGACCTGTTTCGCTTGCTCATAAAATATTCATTTGCAGCGTTTAGGAGCCATCAAACGATTTGCATAACAGCTAAATATTTAAAATGTAAATTAACAAAATTTTGCTATTAACCTCAGAGCAGGCCGCAGGGGCAACAGTGTAGATGAATATAGAATATTTTGGGGTAGAAGTGTAGGTTGCATAATGAGTAGAGATGATACACGCAGGACTCAGTCAAATGTAAGGTAAAATAATTAATATTAGATTCTAGATAATTATTTATAAAAGATGATAAACAAAGGTAGATGATAACTGTGGCTAACATATGAGAGATATGAAAGTTAAGAAATAGCTATAGTTGAAAAAAATTGGAGAAAATTTGAGGCTAAGGATTATGAGTGATATGCGATTTAAAATATACGTCAAATAATAACAGACAACAAGTGATAGATAACATTTCACAGCTGAGAAATGATAACCCATATATAGGTTAGCTTGAAAATAATAGATAATAAATATTACAGGGATATACATATATAAATAGTGTAAGGAAGAATAAAAGTTACAGTCAATACCTAACTTTTATTATTACATTATTTAGAGGTCTATAAGTTAGTAGCTCTGTTGATATAATATGGATAAACACAAATTATTGATGATAAAAAATTGAGAATAATTAAGAAGTAATAGATGGTAGATGATTTCTATGATTGTATCTTCTCACAATCCATAACAGCTGCATAATATTTGATAGACAAGAAATTATAACTCATAGATGATGGCTGGAAAATGGTAATCAATAAGTACGTATATTAGAGTGAATTACATATATTTTGAAGAGAGGAACATATCTAAGTTTCTTAGAACAAACAGAACCTTCTAAAGCTAGCTAAGGGTTACAATTTACGACAAAAATTTTCCTTATACATTTTTGACAGACTATGTTATGAGCTCGTGGCTTTTTTTACTAATTTCAATATTTTTTTTTATATACATTTTTTTTTTAATATTTTTTTTTTTTTAATTTTTAATATTTTTATTTTTTACAATATATTTTTTTTTGTTTTAATTTACAAAATTTATATTAAAAAAAATTTAAGAAATTTGAATCTATAAAATTTGTAAGCGAAAATGTGTAAAGCGTAAGCGTTGAAAAACGCACTCAGTGCCAGTGATGAATATAGCCAAAAATACACAAGCACATACAAAAAGTTACCAAAAGCTACGCTGAAAGTGTGCAAACACCGACTAAAACAATATTTATGCGCAAGGCGAGCGCAACTGAGCAATGTTTATGCACAGCAGACGAGTATGTGTGACGGCATATATACTCGTTGCTGAGAGCAAATACCTGGTGAATCAAGGTGACGTGCTACTAAAGTTAGTAGTTGTGCGCGCAGCGGGAAAAATGGCAGCAAAAGCCACTTTCATTCGCAAATATCGCGCAATTCACGTATATATGTACATAAGTATGAGTGCATGTGTATGTGTGTGTGTGTGTGTGAGTTATCAGCACACCTTTTTCGTTAGCTAAATATAAGTGGCTTTAAGTGCTTGCTGTTGCACACTACTATCTGTGGCAAGCAGCTGCGCGCACTTCTTCACTTAAGCGCAGATATTTACTTAGTATGTGTGATATACGTGTAGGTGTATGTGTGTGTGCTGAGTGCCACGTTCGTCTCGCTAGTTGCTGCACGTTTCATGAGCTTCATCACACTCTCACTTAAGTAAAAGTAGGTAAGAGCGCCATTCACGTACTTTGTAGCAGCTGATATACTTTCTACTTCATTGTGCTTATTCGAAAACTGGCAGCCTGCAACTGGCAGGGCAACTGACAACTGTTTCGGTTGTGCAAAGATACCGCACTCGGCAACCGCAAACTTTTTAAACTTTACCTGTGTGTGTGTAAGTTTCAGCGCTGCAAGCACAATTAAACCACGAAACACCATTCATCTGCATGAGTCGAAGTCGAAGGTTCGCGCTTTAACCCCGTGAAGGTTGTGCGCGCAAAGTTTGTTGACCATCTAATAAAAGGTAAATAATAGTTTTGACATTTGCTGGCGCTTGATGAGGGTTTAAGTGACTGCTGCTGGTAGTGATTAGTGCAAACTGAATGGATGAAGGTAGTACTTAATTAAAGGTAGTTTTCAGAAACTTCCAATGCCTTCAAAAAGCTGTGAAGGTGCGCTGGGAATGAAAGTTGCTACATAAAAAATGCGAAACTTAAGTAAAACTTAAGAAAATTACAATGGAATAAAACGCAAATTTACTAAGAAAATGTTGCAACAAAAATTAAGCATATATTACAAAAAACTTAAGTGAAACTTAAGAAAAACTTTAGTGAAACAAAAAAAAAAAATTGAAGAAATATTATGAAAATTTACTTAACAGCTAAAATTATCAAAAATTATTGCGCTGGAAGTAAAAATGTCAAATAAAAAAATGTGAAACTTTATTTTAAAGAAATTTACTTAGAAAAATATAAAATCACAACTTATTGCGCTGCAGTAAAAATATCTATTAAGAAATGTAAAACTGACGTGAAACTTAAAGAAACGTAGTGTAAATTTACTAAGAAAAAAATATAATAAAAAATTACAAAATTTTCTGCAAAAACTTAAGTGATGCTTAAGAAAAACTTAAGAAAATTAAGAAGGGATGTAGAGCAAATATAACTAGAAGCAACTTCAATAAAAATTATTTTAGTACAAATGAAAAATTGTGCGCAAATTTATTTAGAAACTACTGAAATTCAAAATTAAACATTTGTTTCAAAAAACTTAAGTTGTACTTAAAAACAAACTTAAGAAACACTTAAGGAAATTTAGAAGGGATGTAGAGCAAATATAACTAGAAGCAATTTCAATAAAAATTATTTCACTACAGATGAAATTTTTTATTAAAATATGCGAAACTTAAGTAAAACTTAAGAAAATGTATATTCATTTTACACAAATTTATTTAGAAACTACTGAAATTTAAAATTAAACATTTAAATCATAAATCTTAAGCGGCGCTTAAGTAAAACTTAAGTAAGACTTACGAAAGTTTGGGAGAAATGTAGTGCACATTTAGTTTGCTCAATAAACAATTTGGCACTACAAATTAAAATTTGTATTTAAATATGCGAAACTTAAGTAAAACTTACTTAGTTGTAACTTAATGAAAACTTAAGCAAAACTATTGAAAAACTTAAGTACATATGAAATGTATATGAAAAAGCTGCTAAAAGCAGTGTTCAGTAAATTAAAATAATATACTGCTTAAAATAAATTGTAACTTATTGAAAACTTAAGTAAAACTTACGAAAAACTTAAGCACCTAAGTGAAAAAATAAGCTTTATATTGCTTAAGATAAGTTATCACTTTGAGAACTTAAGTAAAACTTACGAAAAACTTAATCACCTAAGTGAAAAAATAACTGCTTAAAGCGCTGTTAAGTTAATTAAAGCTTTATATTGCTTAATACAAGTTAACACTTTGAGAACTTAAGTAAAACTTAAGAAAAACTTAAGAGCTTAAATGAAAAAGCTGCAAAAAAGTACTGTTAAGTGAAAAAAACTATAAATAGCTTAAGCTAAGAGTGAAATTATTGAAAACTTAAGCAAAACTTAAGCACTTGCACCGTATAAACTTTTTGGTTGATAACCCCATATAAATTGAGCAATAGTTGCTTAAATGCGTAAGTCAATACGAAGCACTACTCGAAGTCAAGCAGCAATTGAACCACATTTAAGCAAAAATGTTTCTCCTTCTTCTTTAACATGGACTGCGCTCAATTTAAAAGTGCTTTGCTTAGAACTTGAGCTGCTTTTTTCCCGGCTCAGCATGCTGTTAATCCGGCAAGTGTACTCGTAAGCCTCTAAGTGTCCTTGAAGTGCTTCATTTGTATTTCATTTCCTTTTCTGCTCAAGTGCCACAAGCACTTTTGCTACCGCACATGTGACATATGACAGTGCAATGTCCAGTTAACCGGTCGCTGTTGAGCATGTATGCATATTTGGAGCAGCACATCGGCGAACGATTGAACGCTGCTGGCAATACAAATTGCAAACAAGTGATGACTGAAAAATTCATACTCATGAATGTGTTCTTATGTGCATATGAGCATATGGCGGCAGGCAAGGCTTCAGCTGTCTGAACTTTTGTATGTGCGTGTAAGTGTATATATAAGCATGTAAGCATACAAAAAATATGTGAGCATGTGAGTATAAAGATGAAATGAAATTCCACGATGAACAAAAATCTGGCAGGATATGCAAAAAGGATATGAATATTCAAAGCTTAAGTTTTTTCACTTCTTTTTTCTTCTCAAACGGGCACAACTTTTGGTCAAAAAGAAATACAAAAAACTTACGCAAAAGAATTTTAATACATCCAAAATTACTACAACACAGGGGAAGAGAAATTATTACAAATTTTATTTTCTTTTGTTTTTGCATTTTGCTGAAGCGCTCAGCTGTCCTCGCCGACTCTTTTGAATTGAAGTGCTGCAGCTGGGTTTTCTATTTAAATACATGTGCTTCTAAGTATTACGTATGTGCTCCACCCCCCAAAATGAAAGAGAAGAATTATGCGCAAAAGTTCATTGCATACTTTCGGGCGACAAAATGTGTAACGAGCGCAATTATTTCTTGCTCACAAACATTTTTCGGCTGCAAGGATGCGCACAGCATGAAAAAGTTGCACAGATAAAAAGATATTTTGTGTTGAATTGCATTTTCATTTAATTTGGCATGCAACCGCCACAGGAATGTGAGCTTAGTTAACTTTGAAACGTTTTGTATGTGAGATGGTGGGAGCTACCCAGTAAGAATTTGATAGAAAATATATATTACGTATACTTAACAGAAAGTTTTGCAAAAAGGCAGAACAATATGTGGTTATTAGCGACAGTTGCAAATTAACAGATATTTATCGATAAATGATAACTAATAAATATCGAAAAATTAATAAAACGATAAGCGCAAAAATCGAAAAAATATCGATAACTGATAAATGAAATTAATAAAATATATCGATCACTTATATATGTATATCGATAAATTATAAAGTATAGATATCGAAAATAATAAAAAACGATAGGCACAAAAAGCGATTATAAAATTGATAGTTATCGATAAATCATAAGTTATAAATATTGAAAAATTAAAAAAAACGATAAACACAAAAATCGAAAAAATATCGATAATTGATTAATAAAATATATTGATTACTTATAAATATACACATGTATGTATATCGATAAATTATGAATTATAGATATAAAAAAATTATAAAAAACGATAAGCACAAAAAGCGATTATAAAAATATCGATAACTGACAAATATCGATAAATTATCAATAATAAGAAACCACATATGATAAAATCTAAGCAATAAACAAGACATGATAAATGACATATGGTAAATAATAAATATCGATAAATGACAAGCTCTAAAGAATAACTGATAAATAATTATAAATGGCAAACAATAGTTTATTAATGGAAAACAATATGAAATACACGACTAATATCGATAAACGGTATATAGTAATCGATAATTTAATGTTATGACTGGTCAACCGTTGTTAAATGAAAAGTATCTATAATTCGTATACGGCAAATGGAAGTTAACGATAAATGTCGATAAATAACAAACTGGACCGTGTGATAAATATCGATTATTTATAAATGGCTAACAATAAACGAAAAATGATAAACGGTCTACCATAACCGATTATTGTCAAAAGGTAAGAGAAAAATTACAGACGAAGTTACAGACAGTGAAGGATATCGATAACGATATATGATAAAAATATTAACTGTTAAAATATAAAAAAATTATAAATTAACTGAAATGAAAAACATTAATAAATATCTTGACAAATTATAAACTGCATACGATATATAACAAATATCGATAAACGATAAATCATAAATATCGATATACATATATGTAAGTTATAACGACATTTATTAAATATCGATAAATACTACATAAATATCGCCACCTAATAAATATCGATACATATTATAAATAATATCGACATAAAATAAATAAAATTCGAAATATCGGTATACTATATAATAAATATCGATAAACGCTCACTGACGATTGCTGATCGAACCTCCACCTACTTAACTGGTTTAAATATTCATAGCTACTTAAAACGATAAAACATACATATCGATATATAAATAATATCGAATTATGATAAATAAAATATTGAACATACCTGCATAACAGATATCGATAAATAATCATTATCGATAAATATTAAAAATCGAGAATTAATATATATCGATAAATGATTGATATCGATAAAATTGTAATTGACTTACCAACTGGGTTGTCGGCTAAACAGCTCAAATAAATTCGGAGAAAAAATTATTATTATACGCTTCCCAAAAAAATGCTCGCAGCAAGAACTACAACCATTGCAATTACATATAGAAGCCATAATGGCATGTATTTTTTGCTGAAATTACGAATTACAGTAAATGTAGAGACACCCTTAACGGCTGAAAATTTCTGCACAGCAAAAGTGTGTCACAAATTTTGGAAAAGTTTCGCTAAAACGAAACTAAAACGACAGCAACAACTTCGTGTGTATGCGTGCCTTCGCAAAAATGTGTGTGGGGGGCACATCCGTGAATGTGTATGTGTGCGTGTGTGTATGAGCAAGAGGACGCGTATGTTGGCGCAAAGGTAATGATGCCATGCTATAAACTTTTTCAATTTGTTTATGAATGCCAATGTAATGAGACTTAAAATAAATTATAGTTGAGACTTTGAGTAAAAAGTTAATGTGTAACGGAAGCGGAAGAAAGTGCGAAACTTTCAATGAGCCGGGGAAGTCAGCGAAATGCACCGAAGCAGTTAAGGGTGAGAAGAAATATAAAAAAAACCTGAACTACTGACATTGAAAGCGCGTGCAGGCATTCATGGGTAAAATGTCAAGGAATGCTGGTGAAAATAAAACCTGTCTGAAATTGTCGCAACTACTTAGGCGGTTGCATAGAACAGTTTATTAATTATTTCTATAAAATGAAGGAATTAATTTCAAAAATATAACAGAATTTTTTAGAAATTTTGAGAATTTATAAATGTCAAAAACGGTAGATATGAACGCAAAGCTTTGGAGTTGGATTTTTTTAATAAAATTTTTATTATATTTTAAAATGAAATTTTTTTAACAAAATTTAATTTAAATTAAAAAAAAAATTCACAAAAAAAAACACTTTTTTTATTTCTGGATTTTTTAAATACTTTTCAC